>NC_133622.1:224650758-224783258 GCF_048593235.1 Sminthopsis crassicaudata | reverse complement strand
TAATGGTTTTGTCCAAAGGCTACAGGTGTCAAATGATGGCCAAGGATGTCTCTCATCCATTGCAAATAAATGGACACAGTCTCTCAAGGAGTAGGCGTTTTTCTTTCCTGCCTGATGACATCTGATTTCAGCAAAACTTAGATCTTAAAACAATTCACTGAGATGAGCAAAAAGCGCAAAAAAAAAATCCCCAGGAACTTCAGGGGAACAAACTGAACTCTGCTCCTTATTCTCTATCTCTCTCTCTCTTGACTCTCTTTCTCTTTGTCTCTCTGTCTCATTCTGTTTTTTTGTCTTTCTCTTCTCTCTCCATCTGTCTTTTCTCTCCAATTTCTCCATTGACTCCTGATTTCTCTCTTCTCTCTCTCTATCTCTCTGTTTCTCTCTTAACTCTGTCTCTGTCTCTCTGCCTTTCCCTGTTGGTCTCATCCTCTGTCTTTCTCTTCTCTCTTCATCACTCTTCTCTTTCCCTCTTTTTTCCCCTTTACTTTCTGATTCCTCTCTTCTCTGTTTCTCTCTCCTTCTCGTTCTTGTTCTTGAATCTGTCCCTTTGTTTATATCTCTTTCTCTTATCTCTCCCTCTTTTTTGCCAATTGATTCCTGATCTCTCTCTCTCTCTCTCTCTCTCTCTCTCTCTCTCTCTCTCTCTCTCTCTCTCTCTCTCTCTCTCTCTTTCTCTCTCTCTTTCTGCCTCTCTCTCTTTGTCTGTCTCTCTCTGTCTCTCTCTCTGCCTCTCTCTGTCTCTCTCTCTCTGCCTCTCTCTCTCTCTTTCTGCCTCTGTCTCTTTGTTTCTGTCTGTCTCTCTGTCTCTCTTTCTCTCTCTCTTTCTGCCTCTCTCTCTTTGTCTGTCTCTCTCTCTGTCTCTGTCTGTCTGTCTCTCTCTTTCTGTCTTTCTCTGTGTCTCTCTCTGTCTCTCTGTCTTTGTGTCTCTGTCTCTGTCTCTCTGTCTCTGTCCCCCTCCTTCCCACACCCCTGCCCAACCTCTCTCAATTTCTGTCTCTTTTTTCATCCCTCCTTTCCCCCTTCTTTGTAGGCAGCTGCTAAGCTTCAGAACCCCCCTCCTCCTTTTCTCTCTTGTTAATGTCTGTACTTTCCCTCCAGACCTTCCTAAATCACCGGAACAAATGGATAAGGCTAGGGTCCTGTTTGTTTCCAGCTGGACTATTTGGGGAAATTTGCAAATGTTCTCAGAATTGTGATGATAGCATTCATTGCCCTGGAAACTCAGACCTCAGAATTTCCAAGTCAGAAGACACTTCTGATCTCCAAATATGTCTCCTCTTCTAGATACCTTCTCTGTCTAAAAGGTTTTTGTTTTTCTCTAAAATGTATATCTTTATTTTGACATCACCCTCCTCCCCATCCTAGGCAGCTAGCCCCAATAACAAAGACAAAGAAATTGATTTTAAAAAAGCAAAACTAGCCAAGACAGCCTCTTTATGAGACTGTGTATAAGGTGTTCCACACCTGTAGTCGCCTACTTCTGATCTCTTCTTTGTGGCTATTCCAATTACCCAGTGGTCAGTTTTGATTTAGAGTTTTATTTTAATGTGTGAATAACCAGCACCACCCAGGTTGAAAGCTAGAAAGTCCCTGCTGGATGATGGTGTTTAACCAAGGTTTTACAGCTTGGCAAAGATCCGGTGGCCACTGGAACCCGAGGTCTTCTCATCCTTAAACCAGTTTTCTTGACAACTGGATACATCCTCCTTTTAACTTTTCTCAAGGGGAAGTAACAGCAAATGATTTTTTCCCTAGAACAAAGTAAACATGGGCACTCCAGAACGCTGGCTCTGTTTTGCTCTGGGAAAAGAAAAGCAGCAAAAAGGCCCTGTAGGAATGTTTTCCTCCTCCTGGGAGTTTAAGCAAATAGCAGATTCTCCTTCCTCAGAACTTCTTCAAATCTAAAAATGGGAACTGAGATTGATGATTCCGCATAGCTGTTTTGGGACCTCGGGTCCAAGATTTTTGTCAAATGATTCAAATGTTCTTTTTGGATCCACATTATGTCTATTGCACTGAATTCTGAATTCTGGGTTCAAATCCTTGCTCAGAAGCTTACTGGCTGGGTGACACTGGCCATCGACTTAATGTGTCAGAGACTCAGTCCCTCTTCTGTACAACGAGGGAATTGGAGTAATAGATGTCCTTCCAAGGAACTTCTTACTTTGCCCATCATGTTCTGCTGTGGGATGGGTCAATTAATCAATTAACCAACATTTATTAAGTACTTATCGTTGGCAGGTACTATGTGAAGTGTAGGGGATGAGACAGTCCCTGTCCTCAAGGGATTACATTCTAATAGGGAGATTTAACACTGAGAGAGAAAGGAATTTTGCCCTAGGTTATCTCAGGCATTATGATTGGGATGACACATTCCCTTTCCAGAAGCAATGGTAGAATTCACATCATCATAATAATATGTATATAATATAATATTTACTATATAGATAAATGTAATAGTATTTTAAAGGTGAAAAGGAAGGGAGAAATACATGGGTGACATTAGCTAAGCCTTGGTATCCTGATGATGAAGAGCCAGCTGGAAGAGAACAGTGAAAAAAGAATGGACCTGGAGTCAGGAAGAGTCCAGTTCAAATCTAGCAGTGGGCAAGTAACAATTTCTGCCTCAGTTTCCTCATCTGTAAAATGAAATAACAGCCCTTGCCTCCAGGGTTGTTGCGAGGATCAAATGAAATGGCACAGGTAAAGTGTTTTACAACTCTCAAGTCACTATGGAAGTGTTCAAGTTCTACTGGGACTTGCCCCTGCTTAAGGATCTCCGAAGTTGCTCTAACCACTAATCCATGCTGCCTCTTAAGCAACTGAATCAGAGACCCACACTTCCATGGGAGACGAGGAAGTTGTGACCTGTCAGAGAGTGAGCTAGGATCCCTGACAGTTAATCTATGGGTGCCAAAGGAAATTGGGGAGAAATCTTCTTTCAAGAAGGAAAGGGAGAAGATGAGAGTGGAGAGGTCATTCAGTGGTTATGATCACAAGGATGTTTTCCATCTGCATTTGGTATGGTATCTGCAAATAAAATGTCAAGTACCATCTCACCCTTAAGCTCATGGAGAGGCTAGGAGCTTGACTGGACTTCTGGAGGTAGCCTCATCACCAGCTTTAGCAGAGGCATTCTGGGGCATTCCTCTGTCCAGGAGGAGGAAAGATGAGTATCATATCCATTGATTTTATCCAGCCCTTTAAAATTCAGTAGCAGCTCATCCTCCATCCATCCACCCATCTATCCATCCATCCATCCATCCATCCATCTATCATTTTTAATTTAAGTTTTTTTTTAATTTTCAAAACCTGTGCATAGATAATTTTCAACATTCACTCTTGCAAAACCTTGTGTTCCAATTTTTTTTCTCCCTCTCTTCCTCCCCCTCTCCCCTAGTAATCCAATATAGGCTAAACATATGCAATTCTCCTATACAGATTTCCACAGTTATCATGCTGCGCAAGAAAAATCAAATCAACAAGGGGAAGAAATGAGAAAGAAAACAAAAAGCAAGCAAACCACAAAAAAACCCGAAAATACTATGTTTTGATCCACACTCAGTTCCCATAGTCCTCCCTCCGGGTGCAAATGGTTCATCATTTTTTAATTGACAGAAACAGAGAAGGTTGATACTAGCCAGAAAGGGTAGAAGGCGCTGGCCATCTTAAGAACATAGATTAAGAATTAGAAGGAATCTTAAAGATCATCTTCTCCAAACCCCTCACTTTACAGGTGAGGAAACTGAGGCTCCAAGTAAACTAGGGCAAAGGTAGGATTTGAACCCAGCTCCCGACTCTGAATCTTGCCCTCTGTCTCATAGATTTTTAGAGCCCCAGGCAGGTTTCCTATCTTGAGAGATAGTTTTCTCCTTGAGAGTAACTATAATTGCTTTTCCCACATCGATTTCCTGTGGATACTGGGGATATGGGGCACAAGACTGCAGGCTCCCAAGGCAGATACACAGACCCCACGCTGCTTAAGGGGGCAAGGGGCATCCCTGCTCCAGTGCCAGGGGGATGCAGGCTCGGCCCAAATCATCTGGATGTCATTAGCACTCTCAGGGGGCTCCCATGCCCCTTTTAAACCTGCAATCTTAGAAGTGTCCCTTCTCTTCAGAAGTGTTAATTGATGAAGATACAGAAGAAGGTTATTTATAACCGTGAGTTTATTTTCTCAGAGAGCCTGTGAATGTCTCCTGTGCTGGGGATGAGGGGAGCCTCGGGGGAAGCTACCCCTCAAATCCTCCCCTTAGGCTACAGCCCCTGGGAGCTCCACGGAAACACTCCCACACTTCCACGGAGATGAGGAAGTTGTGACCTGTCAGAGAGTGAGCTAGGATCCCTGACAGTTAATCTGTGGGTGCCAAAGGAAATCGGGGAGAAAAAAAATGATTCCTCAGGCAGAAGTCTCACTGAAAAAAGGCATGATTGGAGCCCGAGCTGTCATACTGTCCCAGCCTTGCCAGGTTCAAGGGTTAACTCTTAGTGCTCCATGAGACTTCATTTGGGAAGTTGAAGAACAGGAAGAACAAATGAAAAGAACAAGAGGATCCCCAGAACAATATCATAAATGAGGTGCAATAAGGGAGGGGAAGAGATCCAGAATAAAAATGGGGAATTATTCCCCCAAAGGGCAATATAGACCTCTGGAGGTCTTGGAGATGTAACTGATTTGGGTATCTCCCAGACAAGGACCTGGGCTATGGTAGAAGACAGAGGAAACCCAATAGAGATAGTCCAATGATGGTTGCCATTCTCCTTAGGGCCAAATCTTTCTTGGAGCTCCCCTCTGCCAACCTCTGTGATGATCAGTGAAGGATGTTGAGATTCCAAAAAGCAGACTCTGGACACGGGGAGACGTGTGCCCCCAAATGTTGGCACCTGGGACAGAGCCTCAGCTGCACCACCTTGCCCTAGTTGCAGCACTGAACATGACCTCCTCATGGGGGTTCCTTTGGGGTTCACCTAAGCTCTCTGAGACTCTTCTAATATATAGAATAAGGGGGTTCCATCAGATATTTCTAAAAGGTCTCTTCCATTCCCTGTTTCATCTACTCAGGTTATATGAAAGCACTCTGCATGTGTGTGAGAGAGATGCATAGAGACAGAAACAGAGGGACAGACAGAAACACAAACACACAGAGACAGAGAGAGACAGAAACAGGGAGAGATAGAGAGACAGACAGAAACACACACAGAGAGACAGAGAGAGACAGAGGGAGACAGAGAAACAGAGACAGAGAGATACAGAGACAGGGAGAGATAGATAGGGAGACAGACAGAAACACACACAGAGAGACAGAGATAGACAGAGAGAGACAGAGGGAGACAGAGAAACAGAGACAGAGAGATACAGAGATATAGAGAGAGACAGAGAGAGAGAGAGAGACAGAGACAGAGAGAGAGAGAGAGACAGAGACAGAGAGACAGACAGAGACAGAGACAGAGAGAGAGACAGAGACACAGAGACACAGAGAGAGAGACAGAGAGAGAGAGAGAGACAGAGAGAGACAGAGAGAGACAGAGAGAGACAGAGAGAGAGATACAGAGAGAGAGAGAGAGAGACAGAGAGAGACAGAGAGAGAGAGAGACAGAGAGAGAGAGAGAGATACAGAGAGACAGAGAGAGACATAGAGAGACAGAGAGAGAGAGAGAGAGAGAGAGAGAGAGAGATACAGAGAGACAGAGAGAGACAGAGAGAGACAGAGAGAGAGAGAGACAGAGAGAGACAGAGAGAGACAGAGAGAGAGATACAGAGAGAGAGAGAGAGACAGAGAGAGACAGAGAGAGAGAGAGAGACAGAGAGAGAGAGAGATACAGAGAGACAGAGAGAGACAGAGAGAGACAGAGAGAGAGAGAAAGAGAGAGATACAGAGAGACAGAGAGAGACAGAGAGAGACAGAGATACAGAGAGACAGAGAGAGACAGAGAGAGACAGAGAGAGAGAGAGAGAGAGAGAGAGAGAGAGAGAGAGAGAGAGACAGAGAGAGAGGAGAGAGACAGACAGAGAGAGACAGAGACAGAGAGAGAGAGAGAGAGAGAGACAGAGAGAGAGAGAGAGATACAGAGAGAGAGAGAGAGAGAGACAGAGAGAGACAGAGAGAGAGAGAGAGAGACAGAGAGAGAGAGAGATACAGAGAGACAGAGACAGAGAGAGAGAGAGAGAGAGAGAGAGAGAGAGAGAGAGAGAGAGAATGACCTGGCGTCTGTCCTGTCTGTAAGTGGGTTCCATTTTGAAATGGAAGATAGAATTGTCTCATTCTGGTCCTTGTCTCCCAAGAGCTTAGGGCAATACTAAGACACTCAATATATTGTGATTGAGTGACTGTTTTTTGTATTAAGGAAGCAGGAAAATGGGAAGTTCTCCAAGGCTGGAGTTAGGAGCCAGGTTCAAATCCCGACTCTGTCACATTGGGCACATTGCTTCCCCTTTCTGAGCCTATTTCGCTCTCTAAAAAATGATGTGGTAGCAGCAGATGGCTTCTAAGGTCCCTTCTAGCTCCACCAGTGATTCAAGGGTTTTAAATAAATATGGGTGACCAGACCCACATTCTGCCTACTTCAAAAACAAAACAAACCGGCCCCCACTATCCTCCAACCTTCTGCTGAGAAAATCTGCTTTTGCCATTAATCTGGAGGCAGGTACAACTTCCTGGGTTCAAGGACCATTTTAGTGGGTGACAGACAAGCCCTCGGGGACTCTTGATGTCTGGCATGAATTTTAGAGGAAGGGAAGAAAAGATAGTGACTCCTCTCTCCATCCCCACTAGAATGGTCTCTAAGGACTCGGATTGTCTTGGAGATTCTGGGTAGCATCCAGCCCATGGCTAGTTTTACTCAGTTTCTTAGTTTGGTGCTCTTCTCTGGACATGTGATTAGATATCACTGCTTGGATTTCTATCTCTAGGGAACCACGTTGAAAGTCTGAGAACTGGATATTTTCTTGACCCACCAAGATAGCTCCGGGCAGAGCTGAGTGGATTCATTTCTTCTGGTGCTCAAGGAGAAAAAGGTTTAAATCTCTGCTTCCCTTTAACACAGAAACCCCAGTTTGATGTTACCATGGGTCCCCCAAGGGTTCCACAGCCAAATGCTGAGTGAACAGCAGGATGTTGGCAAAGGGGATTCAAATAAGGTTTTACTTATAACCCCCCCCCCCCCCAATTTGTGAATTCCAATTCTAGAAGTTGACAAAAGAGACTGATTAGCACTGAGTGAGAGCAAAGGACCTGGGCTCTGTTCCATGCCTCAAAGATTAGCTATTAAAAGTAATTGTAATGCTCTTTTGCAATCATAAAATGTTATATAAATGCTAAATAAAAATAATAAAATAAGTAACGAGAGGAAACTCAGAGCTCTATTGAATTCATTTCACATTGTTAAGCAATATTTTGTTTAGTACTCTGGTAAAACTCCCACCTCTCTATAAGGGTTGGGAATCAAAAGAAAGGAGCTGTGACTCTTTATACAGGCTTGGGTTGGCCAGTTCAGCCTTTATTATTGTTCTCTTATTGCCCTGAATAATCACCAAGTCAGATCTTTTTTATATTGGGTTTTAGAGGTAATGTAGATAGAGCCTTAGGATAATTAAGGAATTATGAACCCCATTATACAGATAAAGAAAATTGAGGCTCATTGGGGAAAGGAATCTTATCACTTCCTTAGCTATTTTCTTCAGTTGGTTTAAATCCCATCTCATTCAAGGAAACCTTTCTAGGTCCTCCTCATATTCCCCTTGAAATGGCCATCCATCTACTCAGTCTCTATCTTTAATTCCCAGCTATTTTTATCTTTTGCATGGTCCCTCTAGAATGTAAGTTTCTTGAAAGTAGGACCTGTTTTTGGCTTCCTTTGTATTTAGTACACTTAAATGTTTCTGGACTGACTTGCATAATTAAACTAGCTGTTTTAATCTTTTTGCATTTTTCCTCTAGAACAAGTCTCTAGAGGGCAGGACCTGTTTTTGGTGTCCTTTGTATTTAGTACACTTAAATGTTTCTGGATTGACTTGTATAATCAAACTGGTTCAGCATATGAAGAGAAAGACCCGATTCCAGTTCTCTATCAATGAATTCTAGATCTGAAGCCAGAAGGAGCCTCCAAAGTTGCCTAATCTAAACCCATTTCACAGATGTGGAAACTCAAGGTCGGAGAGGATGAGTGATCAAGGTTACAGAGCTAGTAATTGGCAAGAACTGCTGGTATACGGATTCATCAGAATCTAAGCTCTTTGTTGGCAGATTCCCTTGCTACTTTTCCTTTCTTTGCATTTTACTTCCTTCCACTCTGCCTACCATCCAGAAACACTAGTCTCCTGGTTGGGCCTAAAACAAGGGACTCCCTAACTGGAGGCCTTTTCCCATGCTCCTCCTACCCTCTCCATCTTCACCTCCCAACTTCCTTTACCTCCCACCTCAAACCACACTTCTTACAAGAGGCTTCTCCTAATCCTTCCCTCTGTGGATTCTCTCCCATTTATCCATAGATAAACAAACAAACAAATAAATAAATGTGAACTAGGGGTTTGCACATTATCTCTCCTCTTACACAGTGTTCTCTTTCAGGATAGGTGATAGCCTTCTACCACTCTTCTCTGTATCCCAGCTCTCAGCACAGAGCATTAAATAAGAATCTCTGGAAAACACTTTACAAACTTTAGAGTGCCTAACAGAAACTTTAAAGTGCTCATTCAATCCTTATCAATGGCTAATTGCCCCAAATTAGACAGGCAGGAGAGAACCAAGGCAAGATTTGCACCCAAGATCTCAAACTCCAGAGCCAGTACATTTTCCATTTTGACACACTGTTGACTCATCATAAAAATTATAGCTGAAAAAAATCATTCAGCCCAACATGATGGTTTATGAGTTATTTTTCTCCATAAAATCTTTTAAGGCAGGTTACAACAAACATTATTATGTATGTTTTACAGTTGAAGAAATTTAGACTACTTATTGACTCATCCAAGATCTCACAAGTAGGAGAACCAGAGGCACCAAGAATGCTACAGTAGAAGTACTTGGAATTAGAGGTGGTGGATTTGTAAATTTATTAGACTGCATGATCTTCGCTAAGTCAACTTTTCTAAGCCTATTTTTTGAGGGGGATGAGGCAGTTGGAGTTAAGTGACTTGCTTAGAGTGTTAAGTGTCTGAGGACACATTTGAACTCAGATCCTTCTGACTTCAGGGTCAGTGCTCTATCCCTGTGCCATTTAGCTGCCAACCTAATTTTTTATTACCTGTAAAACAACGTGTGTCTGGGAGGGGGGCATAGATAGACAACCTCTAACATCTGTCCCTATGAATCCAAGTTACACAAACAAGGTCTCTTTCCATAGAAATGGCCTTTCCATGATTTGCCCTTAGAGATAGCCTAGCCCAACCCTCACTGAGCACAGAAGAGGATAAATAAATCTTTCAAGCTCATGTGGCTAATACTATCCAGATCCCAATCCTCTGACTTAAATGTAGCCAAGGATCTTCCTGAAAAGTTACACAGAAAAATTTTACATAGAAAAAGTTACAAAGAAAAAACCACTGGGGATACAGAGATACTTTTTATCAATTATAACATAAAAGTTATAGGTATTTGCTATTTGAATAAAGTTAAGAGTATTGAACTTGGAAATCAGGAAGGCTTTTCAAATTTTGCTTCTGACAGTAGCAGAAGCGAATCACCTCTCTGGACCTCAGTTTCCTCAACTGTAAAATAAGGGAGTTGGACCCAGTGGTCTCTAAATCTGACTCCCAAGGAACTCTGTTCTTTTTTTCATCAAAGATAATCAAAACTGAGGATCCTTTGGTATAAAGAAGCATCCCACCCCAGATCTCTAGCTTCCCTCCCTACTTTCTATCCCATTTCTTGCATTTTCGAGGTTTTCATTTTCTTAAAGCCGGGACATACTACATGTCCTAACTGGTTCTCTGGACCTTCTGCAGGCAAAGAATTCCAAATAAGAAAAGCAAAATCATCCAAACTGGCAAGGAAATGTGGGTCTAAAAACTGTATTCGGCAAAAATGAGTCATTTGCATCTCCTGTCTGCTTAGCTGCAAGGTAAAAGTGAAGTGGGTTCCCATTGGGACCCGCATGTCTGGACTAATCAAGCCTGGTGATGCTTCAGGAGGTTTCAGGAGAAGCAAATGGGAGACAGCAGAGTATTCATTCCTCCATGACTCCATGGCTGCCTCTGGATAAGTCAGTCACGTGAGAAAAAAAAATGATACAATACCAAAAAATGAAGACTCTGCCCTTTCCCACAAACTGACTTAAAGAGAAAAGGGAACATGGAGGTAGAAGGTGTCAGAGATATCCAAGGCCATTCAGTCTTTCTTGTCCAATTAGTAACATAACTGGAATATCATTAATATTAATATATAATAATATTGATTATTAATTAATTATTACAAATAAATAATTAATAAATAATATTATTAACAGAAATGGGTACTTATTGAGGACCCACTGTGTGCCAGGATTTTGCTAGGTTCTGGGTACCAAGAATGAAACAATCCTTACTCTGAGGGAGCTGATGTTCTGCAGAGAAGGGCACTTTACACAGGAGCAAACCCCAGAGAGGGGGTCCCTGAATTGCCTCCCAAGAGATGCGGGTTCTGGAGCTTCCTCGGCCCCCCACAAACAGCCTGCCTGTCCAGGGGCCTCCCCTCAGGTCTTGCTGTGTCTTGTTAAGCTGTAGGGCAGGAGAGAAACTAGGGCCTCCTGGGAGAAGGACTGATTCAATCTCAGGGAAGCAAGACTGGCCCAAATGTCTCTGCTGAGGAAGCATGGATTTAAAATACTCTGTCTTCACACCTCCTTCCCCACTTAGCAGAGCTGGCAATGCTACCAACAAGGGGCACAAGACCGGCAATAAAGGGCCTAAAAAATAAAAATACAGTCAGGGCGCGTGTTCCCCCAGCTTCCTCCAGCAGAAGTTGGTGTGACAGAGCTGGCGGAACCAGGAAGTGACAAGGCCACTAGACTTGAGTTCAGTTTTGTAAACCCAGCAGTTCTGACCAGGCAGGATGGGAAAAAAGTCCTGAGCTTAAAAGCCCAGAGTCAGGGCTCCCATCCCTGATCACTACATACGAGCTAGGGGGCCTTGGAAGCTATTTTCCTTCCTATGAATCTTAGTTTCTTCCTTTGGGAAATGGGCTTAAAAACTTGCCACACAGGATTGTTGCAGGAGGGAGACCTCATTGCCAACCTTAAAGTACCCTAAGTATTTGGGTTCTTACTATCTGTACTTGCAAAGTCCAGAGCAAGAGAGTTGAGTAGGTAGGTAGCTCCAGAAACTTCCAAGTACATGTGGATTAAATGATCATTCTTAAATACTTTCAACTTGGCCTAGACTTTAGTTTTTGGTTTCACAACCATCCTGGGAGGGAGGTCCTATGAAGAACTCCATTATTACAGATGAGATAATGGAGGCTGAGAAGGAGTGCACGATTTCACAACATTGTGGAGGAGGTGCCCTGAATTGCCCCATTTTACAGACCACACAATGGAAACTGAGAGACTGAATCACTTGTCGTGGAGGTCACAAAGTTGGTTAATCCAGCTCTTCCTAAATCTGAGTGCTGAATTCTAGTCATTGATGGCATCCTGTCTCTGGAACAAGGAGGGCTTTCTAACTTAGGATCCTGAGGGTTTATGTACTTGGCTGGAGAAAAATAGCAATTACATCTTTATTTCAATCTGATTGGTTTCCTTTTGTAGTCTAATACATTTTATGATGCGTTTATTTCATAAGGTGGTTTCAAAGACCCGTCCATCGACTTCACCAGTCTGCCAAAGGGGTGCAGGACACACAAAAGTTTCAGAATGCCTGTCCTAGAACATAATAAGGTTGGATAAGGAAGGGAATAATCCTTTAGTAGGACCTACTGTGTGCCAAAAACCATGCTAAATATAATTATCATTTCATTTCTTCCAGCAGCTTCTGAAGATCAGTACTATTATTATTTTATTTTCAATAATCTGTTTATTATTATATTTATATATTTATATACAAAATATATTTATTTATATAAACATATAACTAGACATGTAAAATAGACATGTAAATATTTATGTTATATTAATTTATTATTATTTTACATATAAGAAAACTGAGGCAAAAGTTAAATGGCTTGTCTAGTTTCACAGAGCTAGTAAATGTCTTCTTGGCCCCCTGTCCTTTCCTATATTCCCTTTGTTTCATGGACAGTGACTCAGTCCACAGGCTGGAGGAAGAACTAGACCAGTTCAATTGCTAGTTGGCAATGCTGCCTAAAACAAAAGTATGAAGACAGGAGGATGCTATCAGTGCGAAGAGGGAAATCCTATCCCTTAGGGAAGGTGACAGCCTGACTGCTTTCTCCCCATCCATGTCACATACTGAAGGCAGAGAAGGCAGCTGGATAGCCCAGAAGATAGAGGGCTAGACCTAGAATGAGGAAGACCAGCCTTCGATACCTGCCTACTCTATGAGCTCAAGCAAGTCACTTAATCTTAGTTTACTCATCTACAAAATGGGAATATTTATAGCATCATTTACCTCCTAGGGTTGCTATGAGGAGCATATTACAAAGGTCAAACCGCCATATAAATTCTGTATTTTTTTAAAATTAGGAGACCCCAAAACATTCATTTTCACCAGACTTCTCATCTCCCGAAAGTCAGATCATTATGGCCCTGTAGGATAGAGACCATTATGCACCAAGCACAGTGCTTTGGACATAGTAGGTGCTTAATAAAAGCTGGTTGGTTTAAATTGGCTGGTCCCCATCTTGTCGCTTTTATGAGGAAATCATGGTGTGCTTGCAGAAATATGATAGATGGAACTTGGGTTCCATCAGTGAGACACCAATCCTTTATCAAGGGCCTATCCGGCACCAGGCACTTGTGCTAAGTGTTGGGTTCAAGTTCCGACTACGACTTGTGCGACCTTGAGTAAATGTCTTGAGCTCTCTAGGGCTCAGTTCCCTCATCCAGAAAATAGAGATAATAACCCTCATCCTCCCTGCTGAACAAGGCTGTTACAGGGAGAGCACTCTATAAACCGTATCACGGTGTATAAATGTGAGCTATTATGATTATTACCGACCTGTGAGGGCGGCCCTGAGAATTAAATGAAATCATGTAAGGAAAGCCTGGTACAACTCTGAAGAGCAATAGCAATGTGACTTATGATGACTATTACTGGGGCGATGCTGGTGATGGTGATTTGGATGTAGCTGAGCCTGAGATCCACAGACTTTTGAACCCTAGGGAATCTTCCTTTAATTAACTCCAGGCAATGGGGGTGCTTCTAAGAGAAGCCTTAAAAGACCCAGGTTCAAATTCTGTTTCTCTGGCTGATCAACTGCTCAACCCCCAGGGAAAATTTTGATTTCCTTATGTGTAAAACACAGGAAAATGGGACCTACCTGGAAGGGATTGGGTGGAGGAAAATAATTTGTAATCCTGAGTCAGTCTATGGATGGGAGTTACTACTATTATCATCATTAATGTCTATGGCTACTTTGTAAGAATCTTGATGATATTTGAGACTTTGCCTAATTAGTAGGGAGTATGGGACAGGGAAACAGAATACACATGTATATATGCTCTGTGATTCACTCCCTCTAGACTTCTCTGCCTCAGTGGTTAATACTTTTTTATATATCTTTTATTTTGTTTTATTTATTACACATTGCTTTATGAATCACGTCGGGAAAGAAAAATCAGAATAAAAGGGAAATACCATGGGGAAAAAAGCAGATAAAAGAAGTGAACATAGCATGTGTCGACTTGCATTCAATCTCCACAGTTTTTTTTCTGGGTGCCGATGGCGTTTTCAATCCAAAAAACTTGGGGATTGTTTAGGATCACTGAACCTCAGGGGCATGTGATAATATTTATATGGAGATTCAAGGTTCACAAACTACTTTACAATTATCTCATTTGATCCTCATAATAACTGTGAGAGATGGGCATTATTATTATTCCATTTTACAGATGAGGAAACTGAGGCACACAATAGTTAAGTGATTTGCTCAGAGTCACACAGTGATTGGGGCTGGATTTGAACTTAGAACTTCCCAACTCCAGGCCTAGTATTTTAACCACTGCACTATTTTGCTGCCTGAGTGGAAAGAAAAAATAATTTTTTACTAAAATTTATTAATTTCTATATTTATTTTATTTCTATATTTATACATTAGTTTATATAAATATATATTTAGTATATAACTATGTAAATAAATGAATATATAAATAAATATATTAATTCATTGAAATTTATTAAAAATAAATAAAATAAAATAAAAATGAAAATAATTAAATAAATGAATGATGGGAAGATAAGGAGACTTGCTGGTTCATCACCAAACCTTTCTCCCTTCATCACATTCTGGATCATGTGGACAAAAGTATTCTTGTAAAAACAAAGATATACTGCCCCTGTCCCCCTGCTTTGTCTGTCTGTGCTCTCATTCCCCCTAAATCATACTGTATATATTTATTTACCCATCCAAATGATGTGTAGGCTCAGTAGGAGATAAGCTTTTTCTATCTAGGCAGGGGCTATTTTTTCATGTTGCCTTTGCTTAGCATGAATCCATCAACAAACATTTATTAAGGACCTACTATGTGCCAGGTACTGTACTAAGTAGAGGGGATATGAAAACAGCCCCTAACTTTGAGGAGCTTACATTCAGCAGAAAAAAAAAAAAAAAAAAGAATAAAGACTTGTTGGATGAGAATAACAAACTGAATTCATTTGAATTGAACCTAATCATTTGACAAAATGGAATTGAATTCTTGGTTTTTACCCCAATGCTCCCCAAATCCAGGTTCCTTTTCTATTTAATTCTGAGACACCGGCCCCCCAGCAGGACAGCTGGCACAAACACCTGGCAGGCCCAAGTGAATGTCTGGGTCAGAAAAGGGCTGGGTTACTCCTAATCCCCGCAGCATGTTCTGCTCCTAGTCTGCCCCCACTCTGGCATGCCATCCCAGAATATCAAACTTCCAGCCCCCAGCATCTTGCAAAAAAACGTTCTGGAGGCTTAACGTGTTCCCCTCGCCAGACTCTGGGTCATGGGGACAAAAGCATTCTTGGAGGCAGCTGGTTCCTTGTAAATAGAGAAAGCTTCTCCCCGTGGGCACCAACTGGATGAGTCTGGATTCCTGGCTAGCCTGAGACATTAGGCTGATTCATGTCTAGTGTGTGTGTGTGTGTGTGTGTGCACGCACGCAAAATCCTAATTTAATATCTAATATATATATATATATATATATATATATATACACAATAGGTATATATACACATATGTATTTTGCATATTGTATATGCAGATTGTGTATACATCTATATATGCATATAACATATATGTTTACAAATACATGCTTGATTCTTTTTCTGATATAAGCATCTGTATTATGCCTTTGATGGGCATTAAACCCAGAAAACCCTTCCTTCCCTCTCTCCCTCCCTCCCAACTTCCTTCCTTCCTTCCTTCCTTCCCTCCCTCCTTTCTTCCTTCCTTCCTTCCTTCCTTCCTTCCTTCCTTCCTTCCTTCCTTCCTTCCTTCTTTCCTTCCTTCCTTCCTTTCTTCCTCCCTCCCAATACACACATGTATATGCGCACATTTATGTTCATACAACTAGAGTCACATGCACAATACATACATAAATACATGTGTCTATATATTTATGCGTGCATTAATATATCATATTTTATATGTACATGTCTATGTATTTAACAAACATTAAATTCAGGAAAATATACATTTTAATGCATATACATTCATGTCTCTATATAGATATATACATCTATTAAAATACACATTTATGCACACACATACAAAAATAGCTATATATGAATGTCTGCATTTGATGTATACAGATATGCTCATCTTTGTTAATTGCAGATATACATACATTTACGAGTACACATGTATTCATGTATATATATATATATTCCTGTGTATATATGTATATATTTGCATGTTCATATATTTCTCTCTCTCTCTTTCTCTCTCTCTCTCTATATATATACATACACACACATATACATCTATTCAAATACACATTTATTCACACAAGTACAAAAATACATATATGTGAATGTCTGTTTCATTTATATGGGCTTATGCTTATCTTGTTAATTGCAGATATATATATATATATATATATATATATATATATATATATATATATATATATATATATACACATTTATGGGTACACATGTATTCATGTACATATACTTCTGTATATACATGTATATATTTGTGTATCCATTTACATTTATTTATTTTTGCTGAATTGAATGGTCACTGAAGACATCAGCTTCAAAGACACAGCAGAAGGGGATTTAAAATACTTTTGCCTATACTTAGGGACAACAATGAATGATTATGTGGTGGAAGTCATAAATGAAAACAGGGAGAAAATAAATGACTTTATCTCTAGGCATGGTAGAGACCCTGCTCTGTTTCTGACAGGCAGGCTTAATTAGATCTTAATGCAATGTTCAGATGGATGTCATTAGCAATAGCCTGTACTTGGCTCAAGGAGAATGGGAAACTTGCCAGAGTTCCAGCCCCCCATTCACCCCCCCAAAATACTCACTCTGGGGTCTCCGCACTTGAATTTCAGCCTCTCCACCATCTCTAACATGGCCACCTTCAGATCCACTGGTTCTCTATTCTAGAAGACAAAAGAAGGAGCGAGGGGTCACTGAGCAGCGATGTGAAGGCTATCTGTGGCATGAGCACCATTAGCATTTGAGGGGATGACAAAGGAGAGAGAAGGCTATTTCTATTTTTCTCCAGTAGCTGAGAGCCCCAGGCAGCCAGGGCTGGCAGCTCTGCCCCCCTCCCCACTTCTCTGCCAGAACAGACATTGCCTAGTGACCCAGGATATCTGTGGGGGTGAAAGCAGATGCACTCGGACAAGCGGGTTTATGGGCTTCCAGAAGGAGGCCCAGGCAGGAGGCCCGAGGCAGAGGTGAAGGGCAGGAGAGCAGCCTCTGATATTCTCATTATGATTCAGAATCATGCTGCTAGACCTTCCAAGCACAATGCACCACATCCAAGAAGATGCACTGTCAGGGTGGAAGGGTTAAGGGTGGAGGGGACCAGGAGGAGGGTCAAGGAGAAATCCCAACGAGCCAGAGACTTAGAGATAAGGGAACACTCCCTCCCAGGTCATCTAGTTTTTCTTTCTTCCTTCCCTCCCTCCCTCCTTCCTTTCCTTCCTTCCTCCCTCCTCTCCCTCTCTTCCTTCCTTCCTTTCCTTCTTCCTTCCTTCCTTTCTTTCTTCCTTCCTTCCTTCCTTCCTTCCTTCCTTCCTTCCTTCCTTCCTTCCCTTCTTTCTTTTTCTTCCTTCCTTCCTTCCTTCCTTCCTTCCTTCCTTCCTTCCTTCCTTCCTTCCTTCCTTCCTTCCTTCCTTCCTTCCTTCCTTCCTTCCTTCCTAAGTTCCTCCCCCTCCCATCATTTTTATACAGATGAAGAAATTGAGGAAACCTAGGGAGGTGAAGGTCAGAAAGATAGAAAGCATCAGAGGCAGAATTTGAACTTAGCTCCTCTGATCATAGGACCCTTTAGTTTATCTCATACAGAACAGAAAATGGAGAGCCAAGGTCATACTGTTTATTTGGTGGCAAAACCAAGGTTAACACGTTTCTCCTGATTTCTGGGTAATTTCTGAGGAGGAGATGAGTCTTTCCTTTCTTCTCTCCAGCCTAGGGAAGCAGATCCTTTCTCCAAACCCATTTAGAGTGTTTATTTTCTCTTTCCACCATCCTCATTCTCCTTGCTGTCACCCCAAATCATGCTCTGAGAAAACCCCACACCGTCCACTTTGTCAGAAACGGGCAGCTGTGGTACAGCTTCTGAGCCCAGCATTCCATTGAAACTTCTCTCTCCCAAGGCCATATGTGTCTATTTAATTGCAAAATCCAAAGAATGACCTTTTCTGGGTCTTCATCTTCCTGCCCTTTCTGGAACATCTGAAACTTTGTCCTTCTGGCACCCTCCTCCCTGCCCGCCTGACTGTTCATTCTCAGCCATTTTGGCTGGTTCACCATTGTTTCTAAGGATGGATATACCCAAAGGCTCTACCTTCCTTGTCTTCTCTTTCCTTAATGGGTCTCTTCAATCCTGTAGCTTTGGTGATCACTATTCCAAAGAATATGGCTCTGGGAAGGCTACTTAACTCTGTACCTCAATTTTCTCATCTACAAAATGGGGGAAATAATAGCACCTCCTTCACAGGATTGATGTTTGAATCAAATGAGATCCTACATGTGTTCTATAGAGATCCTATGTGTATTATAGAGAGTTTTGCAAATTTCCGTATTGTAGCTACCAGAAGTAGGGCATTTTGCAAAGCTCTTCTTAATTACTAGTTATTATTATTATTATTATTATTATTATTATTATTATTACTGATCACTCAGATTTCTATTTCCAGTCCTAATCTCTTCCCCAAATTTCAGTCTTTCTTCTCCGGCTTCCCGCTATATAGCTACGCCAGCATTTAAAATTTACTTGTGGAAAATAAAAATAACGATGATTCCCATTTATCCCACCAACATTTAAAAACTACTTGGTGCAAAAGAAGATAATAATGACTTCCATTTATTCCAACAACATTTAAAAATTACTTGCATGGTGTTTTTTTTTAAATGATGAATCTCATTTTTAAAGCTCTTTAAGGCTGGCAAAACACTTTATTCCCATTATTCCTAGCTAGTGTATCTAGGCAGATTCGGCTCTCCTTAAGGGGCTGTAGAGCCAGACCCAGAGCCAGGAAGACCGGGGTATGAGTCTCCTCTCTGATACATACTGGCTATGTGACCTTGGGAGTCATGGGAGTACCATGTCGGTACTTTCTAAAACTCTCTAAGACAACGGACATTGATGGAGGGAATTTCCTAACTCATTGGATCATACCTTCCATTTCTATCTATTAGATATATGAAAACTGAATCAAGCTGTGTCTCGCTGAAATTGTCGCTCCTGTTTCTGTTGATTATTTCACCATTCTCCCAGATATCCAGGTTTAAGTGACTTTTGTCTCTTCCCTTTCCAATCCTCTTTCAGGTCTCTTAGGTTCTCCCTCCATGTTTCTGAAAGTGTGCCATTTCCTCCTAACTCACCCATCCATTATCAATCCAGTGATGCGTTCATGACCCCTCACCAGGATCCTTCTAAATGATCCCTCAATTCCTGCCATGTCACATTTCCAATGTCTGCCAAAATCAAGTTTGTAGAGCACAGATTTCACCATGTGTCACCCCTACTCATAAAACCTTCCATGGCTCCCGAGGGCAGTAAACTCCAAAGTGCTGCGTTGCTAAGCCAGCTCTAAATACAGCTGCAGCTGAACATATTTATAAGTGAAATCTTTGATTCAGAAACCAAGTAGCATTACCTTGACTGCTGAACTGGAACCTGTGTAACGTCTCTATGTCCCAACAGAAGCAGCAGATGTTTTATACCACAGGCTAAATGATGTTATCCACCAAATGGATCAATTGCCTCTAAAGTCTTCTGTGGTACAAGTAGAACTTCTGACGGGCACAGAGACCATCTCTGAACCCCAAGGCAGCTGGGGTCAGCAAAGGGGCTCGCTGGACTCTGGATCACATTATGGCTCTTCCTAAATAACAGCTGCTCTTACAGGAAGACAGCAGCTTGGCAGTCTAATGGAGGAGCTAAATTTCCTTATCCTCTTGAGAAAACATATCTAACATCCTTTTTGTCAGTGTTGGAGACTATTGGTGTGGGACATTACAGACATAGTCAAACTCCATTGACCTGTTGGCTAGTTTTACTGCTTCTCTCTCTCTCTCTCTCTCTCTCTCTCTCTCTCTCTCTCTCTCTCTCTCTCTCTCTCTCTCTCTCTCTCTCTCTCTCTGTTTTTCCCTGTCTCTGTCTCTCTTTCTGTGTCTCTGTGTCTCTGTCTCTCTCTCTGTCTTTCTCTGTGCCTCTCTCTGTCTCTTTCTTCTCTTCCTTTCTCTTTCTCCCTTCCTTTGTCCCTTCCTCTTCCTTCTTTCCTTCCTTCCTTCCTTCCCTCTCTCTTTCCCTCTCTCAATTACTTCCTTCTCTCATTCCTTATTTCTCTCCCTTTCTCCTTCCTTCCCTCCCTCCTTCCCTTCTTCCCTCCATCCCTCCTTTTTCCCTCCCTTCCTACCTTCCTTCCTGCCTTCCTTCCTTCCTTCCTTCCTTCCTTCCTTCCTTCCTTCCTTCCTCCCTCCCTCCCTCCCTCCCTCCCTCCCTCCCTCCCTCCTTTCCTTCCTTCCTTCCTTCCTTCCTTCCTCCCTCCCTCCCTCCCTCCCTCCCTCCCTTCCTTCCTTCCTTCCTTCCTTCCTTCCTTCCTTCCTTCCTTCCTTCCTTCCTTCCTTCCTTCCTTCCTTCCTTCCTTCCTTCCTCCCTCCCTTCCCTCCTTCCTTCCTTCTTTCTTTCCTTTCTCCCTCCCTCCCTCCCTCTCTCCCTTCTTTTCTTCCTTTTTAGGAAGTCCAAATAACAAAGGAACTCAGGAGGCGCTGAGGTGGGTTCAAGTCCTGTATAATCCTGGATAAATCACTTAACTCTTTTACTCCAGACAACTCTCTGCATTGCTAGAGAGATCTTCCCAGCTGGTGAAATTTGTCTCAGGAGGGATGGATAAATTTAGAAATAAAAATGATGCATAAAACAAAAGATTGATCTCTCTCCACATGTGGATATGTGTCTCACCCTCTCTGGGGAGTCAGTTTCTTTGTCTACAAAATGAAGTTCTCACACTAAATGATATCTAAAGTCCTTTTGATCCTATTAACTGGGAATACCATAGCAAGGTTACCTCTTCAATATGCTGCCTTTTGATCCTGGCCCACAGCAGGCAATTAATAAATCCTTATGAACAACAGCTAGCACATAGTGCCCCCTTAATCTTTATAAAGAGGTTGGCATATAGTAGGCACTTAATAAATGCTTATAGACAGTAACAGACATATAGAAAGCACCTAATAAATGCTTAAGGGTAGTGTCTGACTCATAAGTATTTGATAAATACATATTGATTGACTGACTGATTGTCCAACTGTTATTTCCTCCCCTTTTCTGTTCTCATACATTTATATGACATGAATGTAGGCTCCTTGAGGGCAGGGACTGTTTGAGTTCATTAAAGTATCATAACACTAGAGCTAGAATCAGGAGCCATCTAATCTAATGTCCTTATTTTTACAGATGAGGAAACCGAGAATCAAAGAGCTTGAGGAGCCTGACCCATGTCATACAAGTAATTAAGTGTCAGAAGCAGGATTTGAATTCAGGTCTTGTGACTCCATAAGCCAATGCTCTTTTCACTGTACTCTGTCTTTGAATGGTTGGTACTTGGCATAGAGTAGGCACATAATGAAAGCTAGTTGATGAGTAAGATTTATTGTAAGAAATACCGATAATAAGCATTTATTAAGTGTTTATTGTATACGATGTATAGACTAAATAGCAGGGATATTTGAGCTTACATTTAGTTAAATCATATTTCATGAATATTTTGTATAAATCTATATTATAATTATCTATCTATTATCCTGTTCCACTTAGCTGGGGGACAGAAACTGGGTGGCCACTTGAGCCACAGTGGCTAATCAGATGGTTTACTTGTAGAAACTGAGACTGGAAGGCCCTTGCAGGATGCTAAGCCCAGAGGCAATGAGGAAAGGGTTAAGCCGCCAGACTCAGGGTCCCGATTCCCAGAGAGGAGCAGACAATGAGCTTGGCTGATGATGTCACCCCTCCAGTCCTCCTTCCATTGGCTGAGCAACCAGGTCACTTGTCCCCAGAAAGCTCTCTCCATCCTCCCCACCCCTCCACCTTCCAGCTGCTAGGGCACAGTTTCCACCCTACAGCATAAGGCCATTCTGTTATTATTATTATTATCGCCTCCCCTCAGCCCCCCTCATTGCTCTGGAGTGAGGAGCTGCAATGTGCCAGACTGTACCCTGCAAGCCCCAAGAAGAAGAAAAATGAGAATCCCTGGGAGTGCCGGCAAGGGGGCTGGGGGGTCTTTCTGCCAATTCTGCTCCCACTGAGAGAGAAGGGACCCTGAGCTCCTTCAGCTCCTCCCAGAGAACAGCCATGGATTAACACACACACACACACACACACACACACACACACACACACACACACACACACACACACAAAGAATCAGCATCCATCACTCCTAGGGAAATATACTCCCAGAATAAAATGGAACAGGGTTTGGATTTCTCAAAAAATAAGCAGCAAGGGCTCCATCCATCACTCATGGAATATTGGTAGCATGAATTCAATTTGTTTTCCTTATGGTTTTTTGTTAATCACATCTTCTGATGTCTCTTTCCCCAGTATTAGGGGAGAACTCTCCCTTATAATAACAAATAATACAAGGAAGAGTGGGAGGGGAAACTCCTACAAAAATCTACCCACATCTCAATAAAGTGTGAGCTTATAGGCTGTGTTCCACACTCCTGCTCCCCTACCTCGACAAAGGGAGTGAGGAAATGTTTTCTCACATCTCCTCTTTGGGGCCTGTAGAGATAACAATATTTCAGCTCCTCCAATCACACTTTGAGATGAACATGTTTTTCAAACCTTAAAATGCTATAGAAATATAAAATAGTATCCTATGTCATTCTTGCCACTTGACCAGCCCACCTCTGTCTATATTCTTTTCCTTCTAAAATTTATTTTTAATTAAATAAAAATTAGTAATATTTAATTAAATTTCTTTTTAATTTAAAGTTGTATTTTCAGTTCTTTTTATCCTGTCCTACCCCAACCCCTTGAGAAGGTAAATAATATGAATTATGTGAAATCATGAAAAACAAATGTCCATATTGAGTATGTTGCCCTCCTACCCCCCCAAAAAAAACAAGAAACATAAAGAAAAATTTAAAATATGCAATTAGAATTTATCAGATCTCTCTCTGGACCCACCTCTGTTTCTGCCCTATTAAACCCTGGAGGAATTTTTCAATACCCCTTTTTGTTTTCAATTAACCATATCAACCATGAACTTTCTCACTGCCCCCTGGGTCATCTGCCATTTTGTTTCTATGAAGATCCAGTGTTCATTGAATCAGAGAATCATTGACGATGAGAGACCTCAAAGGCCATGGAGTCCAATCTTCTCATTTTACAGTTAAGGAAACTGAGACTCAAAGAGATAATAATTTGGTCTACAGTTAGAAGGGACCTCAGAAGCCACCTAAGTCAACCCCTCATTTTACAGATGAGGAAACTGAGTCCCATAGTTGAGTTCCATAAAGAATACACACACACACACACACACAAACTGAGAAAAGACACGGTCCCCATAACTTGGTTCTGAAGGTGGCTTAACAACTCTGCTGGAGCTTGGGACAAACATAACTAATTAGTCAAGAAACATAGACATGGGGAGCATTCCAAGCACAGGGAAGCTGATGGTGGACAGATTTTGTTTATTATTCTTGGAATGTGCTGTAAAGAGGGGCTCATGTTGAATTGACAGACATCCCTCTGAGGATGACTCAGGCCCCAGGCTGTGGGTGCTCCCCTAAACAAAACTCTTTCTATGATTCATGGATAGTCTATGATCTTCAAAGAGCTTTCTCATATGTTTTGCTGAATTGACAATTGGAGCAAAGGCCCCTCAAAAAAGTACTCTTCTGCTATCTACCCAGGAATTGACATAGTACCTAGCATAGAATTTATGATCAATTAATTTATAATGAGTTTAATCTTCATTAAACAATATTATGAGGTATGCAGGACAGATTTCATTGTTCCCATTTTATAGAAGAGAAAACTCAAGTCTTAGAAAAATACACAGACTTGTCTCTGATAACATAATCCCAGTCAGTAACCAAAAAGATACCCTCTGGTGAAATCAGGCCTTTTTCTCTAGATAAAACTGACATGAAAGATCTGGATAAAAAAAAATAATAAGTATTAACCATACTAGGTCACATAGACTCAGCCTCTAGCTCTGGGAAGGGTTGCTCTGTCCCTTCTGTCCCCACCTTCCACAGGGATGGAACCAAGCAACTAGGGCAGAGAAGAAGGAAGACAGTCAGCTCATATCCTAATTATCAGCCTCCTTTAGCCACTGTATCAATTCATATTTATCAATATATCTTGTAATTGGAATAGCTTTTTCTCTTTACTTCTTCTCTCCCCACAAAATAAAAGATTACAAAGGGAACCAAAGGTCAGTGAAAAAATATGAAGGTTTCCTCTCATTCAAGTTCATAACCCCCTCTGAAATCCATCCATGGACCCTTCTTGGGGAGCTCTAGGTTAAAAACCCCTGACCTAAATAGAAGAGCTTGTTGAGTTGCCGCATTTGGAAAAACAAATTCATCACCTAGTGGCCAATCTGCTGATGTTGATCTGTCTTAAGAAACAGAAATCAAAATATTTTGTTCGCTTTTTTTTAATGGAGAGTAAGACTGTATCGAATAGGGTGAAGCCAGTCTTACAATGTGTTTCTGCCTGAAGCAATGTTTATTAAATACTTGAAGATATTAAAAATCAGGAGGATCTGAAATAAGAAAGATGTTTCCTCCTGGCTCAGGTGAATACTAGATAGCAGGCAGCATCTCCCAGAGAGCAAAAAACAACTCCCTTTATTCCTCTCTCATAGACAGGAACCAAGGCTTAGAAAATTGGCTTTTTATTCAGATAAGGTTGAACTCTTGTAGGCTGGTCATAAGCATCATGGACCTAGAGCTACAAGAAACCCTAGAAAGAAACCCATTTATTCCGATCTCCTCATTTTACAAGAGATTGAAGACCAGAAAACTGGAAGCTACTTTGTCCAGAATCACCCAGGAAGCAAGTAGCAGACCTGGTTTAAAACTCAGTTCCTCTGACTCCAAGTTGTTTTTAACATACCACCCTTACTTCTTCCCCTTCAGAAATAAAAATGTTCATTGGAGTTGATGGTTTTCCTTAACTTGTATTTGTCTTTTTGGTATCCTTATCAAGAGGATACCTGTCCTTTCCTTTCATACATTAACTGGTAAATTTAAGTTAAATCAACAATTAAGCACCTACTGGGCATGTGGCACAATGCTAAGCAATGATGTTGCCAAGAAAAGATTAGTTATATAAAAGCGATTTCATAGGGGAAGAAATCAGACAAGAGGGAAGATGGAGAACTACTTCTTTTAATAAATGAGATTTGAACTGACTTTTTAAGGAAGCCAAGGGAAAAGAGGCAGAAAGGTGGGGATAGAGCACTCCAAATATGGTATTGCAAAAGGATAGTTTGGTATTCAAGAAACAGAAAATAGGTTCACTTGCTCATGGAACTAAAAAGGCTCTTGAAAATCATCTTATTTTACAGCTAGGGAAATTGAGGCACAGAGAAGGAAGTGATTTTTCCCAATAGCACAAAGTGGCCAAAACAGTTTCTCATAAAATCCTCTTTTTACAGAATAAGAAACTGAGGTAGGGAAAGATTAAACCATTTGTCTAAAGTCATACTTTATATTTGTAGAAGAGCCAGATTAACTCTTACATCTGCAGACATCCCCCTAATCTGGCTGGGTTCCCCAACTTCTTCCCAAAATGCAAACCCTACTATCTTTACATGCTTTCAGCAGGAGGAACAAGAGAGACTAGGGCTGAGAGTGTACAGCCTTAGCTGGGACCATCTGCTTTAAAAGTGCACCGACAAAGTCCCAACTGGAAAATGAAGGGCAGGAGCCTCGTCTCCCCTCCTCCTCTCCCTGCTGTTGAGAAACAGAATATCATCCGGAGGACAATCCGCAAGCCTGGTGGGCCTAAAATTAGCCCCACCAGCTGTGTTTTGGTTAGCTAGCCTATATTGCACCAGCAGGACACTGAAATGTGAAGCAGTCACATCCTTTGGAGAAGCAGTTCTTGGGCGTGCTCAATATTTCACTTGTCTGCCTACTCACCAGAAGGAGGGATGATAAGATTATACCCCTAAGAAGGCAAGTATCCACAGGCTTTTCTGTAATTTAAGCTAGAAGAGGGTCTAGAGAGCAGGGGTCTTTAACCTAAGGTCTACAGACTCCCAAGGATGGACAGATAGATTTCCAGGGGACTATGAACTTGGGGTGGGGGGGGAGATGTGGGGAATTGCATGACCTATTACCACCAATCTTCAACTGTTCAAATAATCTTCAATAATGGAAGAGCTTTCATATTTTCTTCAATTATTTAAAAATATTATTCTAAAGTAGGGTACAAAGACTTCATTAGATTGCCATGACACTAAGAAACCAAAATTAAGAACTTCTGATCTAAAAAATAAGATAAAATTTAAAAAATTATACAGAGAACTTCTGATCTACAGCTGAGTTAAAGGCAAGTTGCCAGTCTGCTTCAGGAGAGGGACCTTATACACCAGAAGTTTCCAGCACTGATGAAATCACACGCCTGAACCAAAGATCCCACTACGTAATAATATCTCTGATTACTGGAGGATGGTTTGGATCACAGGAAGTCTGAAGCCCCTCTCAATTCTGAGATTGTGCCATTTTGTACCCACAGAGAAATATGCTCAGTGAATGGGCTATAGTGTAGTCTTCCTGCTTTTGTGTTGTGTCTGTGAGACCAAAAACAGACAAACAAAATACCTTAAAACTCCTGATGGGAGAAAACCAACAGAAGGAAGGTCCCAAGATTAAGAAGGACTAGAAAAGGTATCTCGGATAATATGGAACTTTATCTGAGTCTTGTAAGAGATAGAGGTGAGGAGTGAGATTTATAAGCATAAAGGACAGCCAAGGAAAATGCTTGAAGTTGGGAGATAAGAATCATCTGGGGGGGGGAGGAAGAGAGGGGAGAAAGTCATCCCTCTGAGAGCTTCTTATTTTAATCAATTATTCTTGCTAACTAGATGCTTCTCCCTGCTGAAGGAATCCAAGTGTCTCAGTTCTCTGAGTCCTTCACCCTCTCATTTGGACTAGACTCTTGCCTCCCTAGAGCGGACTGCCCTCAGGAGCAGATGGGGTTGATGAAACTCCAGGGACCTTTTTCAGGCTTGTCCCAAGTCTAGAGTGGATGAGTTTCCACCTTCTGGAAGACACATCTGGATTATGAGGATGGAAAGAGAGATCAGGGAGTAAGTGACTGATGCTCCCTTAGCCATTTGCTTGAATTCAAGGAGAATTGATCAGCACTTAGCAAATACCAGTTATTGTGCATATCCATGCAAGGAATATGAAGATAAACTTTTGAAGTGAATTGAAGAACAGAAAGTTGATGTAAAGGGAAGCTAGGTGGATAAAACATTGAGTTTAGCATCAGGAAGACTCATCTGCATGAGTTCAAATCCAACCTCAGGCACTTACTAGCTGAGTGATCCTGGGCAAATCACTTAACGCTTTCAGCCTTAGTTTTCCCATCTGTAAAGTGGACTGGAAAAGGAAATGGCAAACTATTCCAGGATCTTTGCTAAGGAAATCACAAAATGGCACCATGAAGTTATTTGAACTCATTTGCCTCAGTTTCTCATCTGTAAAAATGAGTTGGAGAAGGAAATGGCAAACCACTCTAGTATCTTTGCCAAAAAAAACAAAACAAAAAAACCAAATGGGGACACAAATGATTGAACAGCAACAAGAATTGTTATAAAAGGCATCAAGAGAAGAAGGAAGTGGGCCAGACCTTTGGTTTCATTATTATAGGGAACTCCTAGGTGAGGAAATTCCTTCTACTGTTTATACTACATATGTATGATGTTTGCATAGTCTCCCCCATTGAAGAGTTCCTTGAGGAAAGGGACCTTATTTTTCCTTTCTTTATATCTCCCAGGCTTAGCATATAATAAACATTTACTAAATGCTTATTGAAAGGCTATCAATGCAGAACAAGATCTTTGCAGCTCACAGAGCTAGAGGTAAAACATTTATTAAATGCTAACTGTATGAGGCACTGGGCCAAATTCTAGGGCTACAAAAACAAGCCTGCAGGAATACGTGTCAGGGCCTGGGTCTTGGTTTCCCAGACAGCTCACTCCAATCACTAAATGGGGGAAGGAGAAAGGGCAGAAAGAGGAGGGAAGCAAAGACAAATTTCTTTTACAATCGTGCCCAGGGCTGCTCTGTTTACTTTTGCTGTTTAAGAACAAATACAAGCAGTGGGCAGAGGTATTTTTGTCCCCTGTGGCTGAGAACACTCAGCCTGGCGGGGAACATTGGCTGTTACCTATCCTACTCTGTGATTTGGACTTGGCTTATATAGGAGATTATGGGGGCTAGGAAGCATCCGCCATCACATTTAACTAAACGTAGGAAAAACTGTAATCTTGGAAATTGTTACTTGTCATAAATTATGAGGGCAGTGACAGGAGGCTGAGAGACAACTCTAGGCCCACTTTTTTTGAGAAAGGGGGAATCAGAGAATCTTAATGAGATGGAGATCTATCACTCCCTTACTTCTGATGCTATACATAACTTAAATAAATCAAAGTCACATAGTCCAGTGCAAAGAACACTAATATTTGGAGTCAAGAGACCTGAGTTTGGATCCTGTCTTGAATGATTGCCATTTGTGTGACCTTAGAAAAGTCACTCCCTCTTAGTTTCCTCAAAATATAAAATGAAGGGGCTAAATTACCTAGTCACTGTCAATTAGTGATTGTAGTTTCTGAATAGATAAATAAGGAAAGTGCAAGAAAGCTAATAAAGAAGGCCAGTTTTGCTGCATTTTTTCAGAGCAAAGAGAAATTAGTTTTGTGTGGGTCCCTTTGAATCTTGATCTAAGATCCTATTCTGTATTATTAAACACCAGATAACAATAACTGACCTTTAGAAAGGGTTTTAAGACTAAAGCTTTCTTTACAATGACTCTGCAAGAGAACTTAATTATTTGCCCTGACTGATGACCCTCATGCAGAACGCTCCATCTCCAACCTCCAAGTCTTTAACATGGCTGAGTTCCTTACAGGGAATGCCATCCCTTCTTATCTCTAGCTCATAGAATTCAACTTTCTTCAAGGCTCAGCTTCAGTGCCTCCTCCTATAGAAAGCCCACCTTGATCTCCCCAGATGCTTGTGTCTTCCCTGTAGATTACTTAATATCTATTTTTATTAAAGCATTTTATTTTTTCAAAACATTTGAAACATTTTAAAACATATATGTGTGGACAATTCTCCAACATTAGCCCTTGCAAAACTTTGTGTTCCAATTCCACCCCCCTTCCCTTACGTCCTTTTCCATATGGCAAGTAGTCCAATATATGTTAAACATAATAGAAATTTATGCTTAATATCTATTTTGTATTTAACTTTGTGTATACATATATATATGTTATATATATGTATATGTATATATATATGTATATGTGTGTGTATATATATATATATATATGCATATATATATATATAGTTTCCCTCCAAATAGAATGTAATAGCTAACATGGAAATGTGTACCTGTATATATCTGGATATGCATCTGTACATGTATAATCTATAGCTAATGCTTGCCTTCTCAAGGAAGGAGTATAGGGAAAGAGAAAGAATTTGGAACTCAAAATTTAAAAAAATATATATTTATTTTTACATTGAATAGAGAAAAATTAAAAATTTTAAAATAAATAGAATGTAAGCTCCTTGAGGGCAGGGACTGTTTTTCTCCTTGTCTCTCTAATGCCTAAAAATATCTGGCACACAGGAGGTGAGTTCTGAATGAATAAATCAATATACTCTTTTATCTCCACCTCTCTATAACTTGGTAGAAAGGTCTTAAGTTAGTTGTTTGAGACTCAGGTGGTTAACTGACTTCTGCAAAGGTAAAGAATCATAGATTTATGAGAAGTCATCTAATCCAACTCCTTGATTTTACAGATAAAGAAACTGAGACTCAAGGAGTCAATATTAAGTTTAGCATTAGAACACAAACCCTTATGGATGCTCCAGTGAATTATAGTAGAAAGAGTGAGGAAACCAGATTTAATTCCCATTCTATTGATTACTCTCTGTGTAACTTGGGCAAATGATTTCACATCCTTGGCCCTTAGTTTCCCTACATGTAAAAATGAGGTAATGGGATTAGATGGTCTCTGATATATTTTCCAGCTCAAGATCTGTGTTCTAAGACTTCCAAACCAGTGCCAAACCTTGTCACATCATTGCCCCTAAGGGGGCAGCGAGGTGGCGCAGTAGATAGAGCACCAGCCTTGAATTCAGGAGGACTGGAGTTCAAATCTGGTCTCAGACACTTAACACTTCCTAACTGTGTGACCCTGGGCAAGTCACTTAACCCCAGCCTAAAAAAAAAAAAAATCATTGCCCCTGACTCCTCAAAATGCTACTGTGGGAGGCAATACTGAAGTCTAAATCTTCTTGCCCTAATTCTACCATTCTTATTCTGCCAATCTGAGCTTCCTCTCAGGTTAATAACAGCTTGTAATAACATATAGCTTTAAGATTTATCATGTACCTTCCCTACCAAGATTTTGGAACTTTTGTCATCATCCCTATTTTAAAGATGAAAAATTTTACAAAATCAGAATTAATGCATAGCTAGTCAGAAAGAGTCACAAACAGAATTCAGATCTAAGTTTCCAATTCCATATCCAGTTCTCTTTGCATTTTCCCATCTTAATTTGGTTCCCCTAGAAGAAAGGCGCTGTACAGAATTTAGACATAGTATACAACATCTTGAAATAAATAAAAATATCTCAAAGGCACTGGGAAAATACATAGTTGGATATGAGTAGATTAGGACCTTTAAAGAAGAAAACAAGTTTACAAAGTCATCCAGGAATTACTGGATGATGGTCACCTGACAAATTTAAGAGATAACAGGGAGACCCGGTGGTACCCTCAGGAGATGTTGGTAGAAATCAAGGAAGGTCAATAGGTAACCAGGAAAGAAAAAAAAATACTTAAGTTGAAATTTATTTAGTCAAAGTTTCATATCCAAGATAAATAAGGAACTGATTCAAATGTGTAAGAAGAATCATTCCCCAAAAGATAAAACGGTCAAAGACTATATGAACAGGAAGCTCTCAATGAAAGAAATCCAAGATATAACAATCATAAGAAAAATACCATTCAAGTCACTAATAGTTAAGTATTTTTTTTCTTTCCTGGAAAGGAGAGGTGAGAAGTAAAATTGGGTAACTCCTCCTTAAAAAAAGATGATCATTGAAACATTTTTTTAAATTCACAGATGAGAACAGAAGTAATCAGACAAACAGGACAGCTTAGAAGATACATGTGCATTTATTACATACTTAAAAATAAAAATAAGTTGTATATAATAGAAATCCATATTTTGACATACCTTCCTCTTTTTCTGTCCTATTATGTATAAAAAATCCTCATTTTATTCGTTGTTTGTTAAGCTCAGAATTTTAAACAATAAACAAATTGTAAAAGATTTGAGAAAGAAAAAAAATTAAGAAAAGCCTCCAACATATTGGGTAGATCCATTTTAGTGACCGTAGGGGAAAATGTGGACAAGAATGTCATGGGATAGTAGACAGGGATGAATCAATGAGCTGGCTTAGGAGCCAGGGGGACCTAGGTTTTAGACCCACCTCAGACATATCCTGGCTGAGTGTCTTGAACAAATTGATTAACCTCTTAGTGCCCTCAGTAACTCTCTAAAAATCTAAATTGTAAAGAAGGTGTCAATCTGTAACTGTTGAGGGAGTTTCCTCATTTGAGAATTCCCCATATCTCAGAAATTCCATATCTAGTTTCTATTCCATCTCTCTGAGAATCAAATGTACTGACTGGCTGATGGGAACGGTGGTTCATTTACCCATTATCTTTCTTAAGAATATAATTAAGTTGTCATTCTGATTCCTGAATCAGTCTCTTGTGGGTTTAGCAGGTGTGACAAAGTTGAGGGATTGGAGTCCCCTAAATGGGCAGATAAACAAATCAAGATTCAGTGAGGGAAGGGCCCTTGAAGCACCCTCGTTTTGTAAATAAGGCAATTTGCCCAAAACTCACACAGTAAATTAGTGGCAGAGCCAGAATATCCACCCTTCACTCCTCTTGGTCTCCAAGGATTTGTAGTTGGAAAGTACCTTAGGCCTGAACAAGTCCAATCTCCTCTTTGGCTTCCCCAGAATCATCAAGGTGGGTTTTTTCTATGCAAAATGAAGAGGTTCAATGAGATGATCTCTAGGGCTCCTCCAAATTCAATTTTCAAATTCTAAAAAGGTGGGAGAGGAGGGAAGATGAAGAATTGGTATGGAGATCTATAGAGGTCTATATAAGGGAAATGAAGAAATAAGCATTTATAGAGTTCTACTATGTCCCAGAAATTTCACAAATAATCACTTTATCATAACATCCCTACAAAATAGGGCTATTATTAACCCCATTTTCCAGTTTGGGAAACTGAGGCAGACAGAAAGTAAGTGACTTGTCCAGGATCATGAAGCCACTTGAATCCAAGTCTTTTGGACTCTCTGTCAAATTATTTGGACTTATTAATTCTGATGGAGGCCCCTGATGGGAAGTCAAGCTCCCATCAGTTTCCAGGAGAAGATACTTTCTCCTAGTTGGAGATCAGGAAGTTTCTGATAGTATAGTATAGAATAGTATAGAATAGGATAGTATCATAATGGTAATGATAGACCTCTCCAACAAGGAGATATACCCCACTGACAGAAACTAAATTTGTTCCAAATTTGTTTTCTTTCTCTCAGAAATCTTTTAAATTTTTACTGTTTAAAATTCTGAGCTTAACAAATTAACTTTCCTAAAAATTGACGTGGTTTCCAATTGAAATCATATCTTTGACACTGAGAAAAGATTGTTTCTAGTACTAAAGAGCAATGCTGAGAAATTGATTCCTTTTTTGGAAGAATATTGGGGGGTGGGAGGGAGGAAACACCCACATAGATACACTAACTCATTGACATGCATGAGCAGGGACTCCAGCCTTGCCTCCTCTGCTCCCAGGAGGGGCCGCCCCCAAGCACACAAGTCAGGTGGAAAGGGACAGAATCCACACTCCACCTGTTCCCAGGTGCCCACTGTTCCAGGTGCTCCCAAAGCCTCTGGTACTCACTCCCTTTGGAAGCCTGGACTCCTAAGAACACAGATATCTAGCAGAAAGGATCTTTATAGAGGACAGCTCCTTTATTTTATAGATGGGAAAACAGCCCCAGAAAGGGGAAGGGATTTGCCCAAGGTCATCAAGAGGAGAAGAGGAGAGAGAGAGAAGAGAAATAAAGAGAGAAGAGAAAGAGAGAAAGACAGAGAGAGAGAGAAAGAGAGAGACAGAGAGACAGAGAGACAGAGAGACAGAGAGAGACAGAGAGAGACAGAGAGAAGGAAAGAGAGACAGAAATTTGTAAATTTTCCACTTTATGTAAGTTAAGAAGTTGAGTGCTTTTTGGTACAGACCTGTGATTTCATGGATGTACATGAAACTTGGTGACTATTCTATGATGAGTTTTAGAGGGCTACTAGTGCTGTGGAGGCAGCTGATGCTATTCTGTCATCAGGGCTCTGGCACCCCAGCCTTTCTCTCCAAAGCTTCTCAGGAAGCTTTGCCCATTAAGGAGAGCAGACAGAGCACTGGTCCAGAGGTAGGAAGACAGATCCACAGTTGGCTTGGACCTCAGAGACCATCCAAACCCATCTACTCATTTTATAGATAAGGACACTGAGAACTCAGTCAGGTGATTTGTTCCAGTTCATCTTTCACACCCCTCAAGTAGTGAATTCTATTTCACTGTCACTTTAAGATCTGCAAGCATTTTATTTCAGCATCCCCATTTCACAGATAGAGAAATTAAGGTCCAGCAAGGTTAAGCCAAAGGTCACCCAGCTGGTACAAGTTGAGTTGGAATTTGAACCCAAATCTCTCATGGTTCCAAGTCCAGACCTCTTTGTAAGTGCTGAATAAATGAAGGAAGGAATCATGCAAGATTTTTAAAGAGCCACACCATTTCACAAATTGTTGGAGTTCAAGAAGAAAAGAAAAAAATTTAGAAATGTCAAAAAATAAGGCTGAGGTTTTAGTGTTATCACAGAATTGACCCAGAGGCTTCTCAATTTTAAAAAATGCACAAGTATCAGCTACTTTGAGCCCATCTTGACCTTCCACAATGAACCAACTTTTCAGCCAACTTCCACAATGGCTAATATCAGTCCCATTTCCTAGCAACTTAAGGGAAGGAATGGCTTCATTCTTCATCTTTGCATCTCCAGTGCCTAGCAAAGTGCTGGTTCATAGTAGGTGTTAAGTCAATATTTGATGGTCTATGTGAGTTCTTAATTAATGCTCATTAGTTGAGGTAATTTCAGAAGGGCACTTTAGGTCTTTAAGAACTGTCCAACCATCAGCTCTGAGGTTCCACTATACACCTCTCGGATTGGTGAAGATAATAGGAAAAGATAATGATAAACGTTGGAAAGAATGTGGGAAAACTGGGATATTCATATATTGTTGGTGGAGTTGTAAAGTGATTCTACCATTCTGAAGAGCAATATGGAACTATGCCCAAAGGGCTATCAAACTATTATCCTTTGATCCAGCAATGTCTCTACAGGGCTTGTATCCCAAAGAGATCTAAAAGAGGGAAAAGTACCCAGTGTGCAAAAATGTTTGTGGCAGCCCTCTTTGTAGTGGCCAGAAATTGGAAACTGAGTGAATGCCCATCAGCTGGGGAATGGCTGAATAAGTTATGGTAAATGAATGTTATGGAATATTATTGTTCCATAAGAAACAATCAGCAGGATGATTTCAGAGAAGCCTGGTGAGACTTACATGCACTGATGCTGAGTGAAATAAGCAGGACCAGGAGATCATTGTACATGGCAATAGAAAGATTATATACAATGATCAATTCTGATGGACATGACTTTTCAACAATGAAATAATTCAAGCTAATTCCAATATACTGGAGAGAACCATCTGAATCTAGACTGAATGTGGATCACAACAGAGTATTTTCACCTTTTTTGTTGTTTGCTTGCTTTATTTTTTTCTTTTTCTCATTGTTTCCCTTTTTGATCTGATTTTTCTTTCATGGCATGCTAAATGAGGAAATATGTATAGAAGAATTGTGTATGTTAAACATATATTGCTATCTAAGAGAGGGAGTAAAGGGAAGGGAGAAAATTTTGGAACACAAGGTTTTGCAAGGGTAAATGCTGAAAACTATCATTGCATGTATTTTGAAAATAAAAAGCTATTATAAAAAAAGAACTGTCCAATCAAAAAAAAATAATTGCTCTAAAGCCATTTTGGAGAGGTATATGGTTTGCTTTAAGTTAGGCTAGTCAATTAATCCATAAACATTTATTAGGTGCCTTCTACATGAAAGGCACTATGACAAAGTGCACTGGAGATATAAAAACAAAATAGCGGAGATCCTGCCCTCATGAAACTTAGGTTTTATTGCAACTTGAAGAACAGACACCTGAATATCTTTCCAGTTTGATGGAGCCATCAGACCACCACCAGAATGTATGTTCTCTATTGACAAAGCCTTTGAGAACTGGGTTCCCTTCCCTGCCTTCTGAGAAGAGTCAAAATTGCACCTGAAGTAGGGATTTCCTCTGGCACACTCAAAATTCTTCCACCTCCTTCCAAATCACAAATGTTCCCAGCATATTTGCCACCCACTTTCAAGATGCCCCCCGCCTCCATTTTGTTTCCACCAAGGCAGCTCTTCCCTCCCACTCTTAGCCTTCAAGGATGCCCTCAAGATGAAAATAAAAACAAGTTTATGGTAGTTGGTCGAATGGATCTTTTTTTCCTCTTCACTTCCCTCCCAGTGCCTAACAGAGTGTTGGACATTTGGTAGATGTGTTCATTAAATATTTTTGACTACTCAAGCCATTTCCCCAATTACCTAGATTTTCCTTCAGTTCTCATGTTTTTTCAATGTATTCCTTTTCTTTTTAAAGAGAGGAAGAGGAGGCACTAAGTTGAAATGGTGCACACAATCTTGTTTTCAAGAAAAAACCCCACAGTTTTCATGCCTAATGCCAATCAGAAATATGACATGAGCAAATGGACAGCAGCAGCAATGAGACACTCTGGAAATAGCAGCTCTTGAATCAGAAAAGCTGAATTCAAATCCTGCCTCTGATGATCATTACTGCTAGACCTCAGTATCCTCCAATTTAAAATGAGGAGTGTGAATTAGATGACTCCTTCCAGCTTTAAAACTATGAATAACCCTATGTTTCATGGTCCTGTGATAGCCACAGTTCAGTTATTAGAAGACATGGACTTTGGCCCAATTCCTCAACTTCCTTTCAAGCTTTGGATTCGTGACCACCTTTGGGTGATAGAAGACCCATTTTGACTGATGTACTCTTGGAGAATCTTTCTGGTTTTCTGTGTTTTCTCTCTTCTTTTCCTTTCTATTTGCTCAGTAGCAGACTCCTAGATCACTTGGACCATGGGCATCTTTTTTTTTTTTTTTTCTGCACTTGGAGTTCACATCTACTTTATCAATTTCCTTTGGCATTCATTGAATCTCTCTGGCTACCCTCGTCTTTGCCTTTACCAATCACTCTAAGTCTCAGTTTCCAACTATAAAAAGTGAGATTTCAACTAGAAGACCTCTCCCTTTTCAAACTTCTCCCCAGACTTGTGTCTTTATCTACAACACATTACACTTCAAATCATATTAACTTTTACACAAATATCCCCCACACTAGAATGGAAACTAACATGTTTCTTTATTAATTTTTACTTCCCCAAGAATAATAAAAATAACAACAACAACAGCAGCTAGGATCTATAGAGAGTTTTAAGGTTTGCAAAGAGCTTTATAAATGTTATCTCATTTGATGTTCACAACCACCCTATGAATTAGCTGTTATTATCATCCATTTTACAGAGAAGGAACCTGAGGCAGGTAGAAGTTAAATGAGTTTCTCAGCATCATCCAGCTAGAAGCATTTGATTCTTGAGTCAAATCACCTATAAGCCAAGCCCACAAAAAGGGGTTGAATTGTTTCTGCGGCTAACTTGCTCAATTCTAGTTCCTCTCTCCTACAGCCCTACACCATTATTTATCATAGCTTGGAGCTGATGCTGGGCTCTCAAAGGCTAATACCATGGGCACATAAACTCTAAAAGTCCCCTAATAATTGGAAAAGACCTCCAAAATGGGTGATCACAATCAATAGCAATTTCTTCATCTGCAAAAGTGAGGGTGGATCAGTTACTATCAAAGGTGCTGTCCAGCTTCAAATCCATAAAAGGTCTGGCTCATAGAACCAGCTACTAAAAGCAAGGTAGGTCTTCTCCCTGTATTCCTAGAGGGAGGATTCATCTCTCTAAAGAAGGATTCAATCAACAACCGGCAAGCGGATCAAGCCCCTACTATGTGCTCTAGGTTTGGGGGACTCAAAGCCAAAACTGAGAGAGTTTCTTTCCTAAAGGTTATTATAAATCATTGGTGTAGGACCTTAGGAGAAGGTTTCTCAAAGTGAGGAACAATTCAACCCTGTTCTGCTTCCAGTGACTTATGGGCTTGACATGTGTGTGATGTGACATCATTTATTTCAGCTTCAGATGTAACATGAGGGTCTGGGCTAGTCGGCCTTTAAGATTCTCTAAATCTAGCATCCTAAGTCACTTGAGACTCAGTTTCCTCATCTGTAACAATAAAACTGATGGGCGTCTAAGGTCAATACAATTCTAGGCCTTGAATCCTCAAGTCACTTAAGTCTCTTGATTTGGGTGTCCTCATCCTTAAAAATAGGGCTGTCTATGTAACCACTGGCGTCTCCTCTCTGGCTCTAGATCCTCGATCCTACTACTCCTGATCCAAATGGCCCCTGGAACAGGCCAGAAAGCCAGAGCTTCTTTGGATGTGGAAAATGGATTGGGGGGGAGGGATGAGCTTGGTGCCCAAATGCCTGATGGGTACCAGAGCTAACCACGGGCCTCTGAGCGCCCTGATACCTCCTGGCTGGGGCCCGGTCTGTGTCCTCATGATAGCAGGGTGACAGTAACACAAGAAGTTTGCCTCTGTGTAGACTGGAGGAGGAGGGGGATGAGGAGGGGGTCCCCCACCCTTGTCTGGCCTGGGATCTTCCCCCTCCCCAGGACCCCATCTTCACCCCCAAGGTTTCAAGGTCCTCTCTAAGCTTGGGAAGGGGGTCCCTACCAGGCCTGGCCTCTCAGATTGGGGGAATGGGAGAAAGGGGTGAGGTTGGGGTCCCCACCCCGACTGGCCCGGAGCTGCTCCCCAGAGCGCCCCATCCTCACCCTCATGGTCTCGTAGGCTTCGTCCAAGGTGCTGAGGGGGTGCTGCCGGTGGGAGCCCGCCACGGCGCACAGCGTGCAGATGATCTGCTCGTCTTCCTTGCAGTAGAGGCTCAGCTCGTGGCCGTGCTCGGGGCACTTCTTCCGCTCCAGCTTGTCGGGCTCGCCGCCGTCGGGGCCCCCGTAGTCCCACAGCCGGTGGCTGCCGTACCTCTGGCGGTGCTCGCGGGCGTGGGCCGGGCAGTAGCAGAAGCCGCAGCTGTCGCACAGCTGCACGGCCCGCTCGGCCTCGTCCGGCTCGCAGGCGTCGCACGTGCCGTCGTGGGGCAGCTCTTCGAAGGCCGGCCCGGCTCCCGAGGCCATGCTGCCCGGACTGGGAGCCGGCGGAGGCTCGGGGCCTGGGCCCGCCTAGCGGAGCATCACCGGGGCCAGCCCGCGCGAGCTCTGTCCATGGCGGGGAAGCCTGCAGGCCCTGGCCGGACTCTCCCCTCCGGCCCGGGGAGGAGAGCTCTGCAGAGCCCCCACTTCCTCCCGGCGCTCCCTTCCCCCCGCTGGGCCGCTTCCTGCGGGGGAAGCCTTCTCCCCGGGCTCCCGTGCAGCAACGTCTGCTGCTGCTGCTGCTGCGGCTGCTGCTCCCGCCCCGCGGCTGCCCCTGCCCCCCGCGCCCCAAGGCTCGGCAGCCCCCCCGCTCCGCTCCGCTCCCCCAACAGGGCCCCGGCTCTTGGCCTCCAGGCTCTGCCGCCGGCCCTGCTCCCCTCCTTCTATCCGGGTGCTCCCTCCTCCCTCCTCCCTCCTGCGTTGCAGCTCCTGCCTTTGTCCTTGCCGCTGCCCGCCCGCCCGCCTCTATTTCGAGCCTGGAGACTGACTCTCTCGCTCTCTCTCTCTCTCTCTCTCTCTCTCTCTCTCTCTCTCTCTCTCTCTCTCTCTCTCTCTCTCTCTCCACTCTTCCTCCTTCTCTCTCTCTCCCTTTTCTCCCCTCTCTCCCTCTCTCTTCCTCTCTGTGTCTGTGTCGTCTTTTTTTCTTTCTGTTTCTCTCTCGATTTTCCTCTTTTCTTTTTCTGTTTCTTTCCCCCTTTCCCCTCTTCCTTTCTTCCTTTCTGTCTCTCCCCTCTCTCTGAGTCTCTGTCACTTTTCTTTTCTCTCTCCCTCCCTTTCCAGCTCTCTTTTCTCTGTCTTTCTTCCCCCTCTCTCTCTCAACCTTTCCCCTAGTCCCTTTCAATTGTTTTTCTTCAAAAACCCTAAATACCCCCAACTTTAAGTTCAATCCCCAATTTAAATTGGGGGTTACAATGCCTCACAGCCCCCAGAACTGTGGACATGTTCTACTTTCACTTTTCAAGTCAGATTAGACTTTCAGTAAATCCTTTAAAAAGGCAATGGTCCTCTTCTCTCCCTTCCCTTTCCTCTCTGCTGCTGCTCTCCCCCTTTCTCCTGCTCCCCCCACCCAAGAACGCACGGAGGCCGGGACTGGCTAGCTCCTTGCCAACCCCCTCCCCGAAGACCTAGATTTTTATTCCGGGGAAGGAGCAAAGTGGATTAACACTCCACAATTCACACCAAGGGATTTCTAGAGGTTGATTGTTTAGTTTTGCAGGAGGTTTTGAGGACACTCTTTCCTGAAAGCCCCTAAGGCTGTTGTCTTTGTGTGGCTTGATCTCCTAGCAGTGTTGTCTGTTACTCAGGGCTCTACAATGGAAGCCAGGACAAGTGGGCGGGAGGGAGAGGGAGAGAGAGAGAGAGAGAGAGAGAGAGAGAGAGAGAGAGAGAGAGAGAGAGAGAGAGAGAGACAGAGACAGAGACAGAGACAAAGACACAGAGACAGAGACACACAGAGACACAGAGAGACACAGACACAGAGAGAGAGACAGAGAGACACAGACAGAGAGAGACAGAGAGAGAGACACAGATAGAGAGAGACAGAGAGAGACACACACACACACAGAGACAGAGAGAAGGAGGGGGGAGGAAAAAAGGAAGGAAAGAAAGGAAGAAAAAAAGAAAAAAGGAAGGAAGGAAGAAAAATGGGAGACTAAAGGAAGAGAAGAAAGAAAAAAAAAAAAAAAGCCCAGAATTGATTAAAGCCTTTAATATAGCACTTGTGTTTTCTCCTGAAGCTCCTACTAAGACTTTTCAACAACTATCTAATAACACACACACACACACACACACACACACACACACACACACACACACACACAATTTGCATCTTTTGCTTCCCGAGGTCCCTGACTTTACCTGTGTCCTCACCTGCCCTCAGGCACCATGACAGTGGTTGAGCTAGGGAGAAGGAAAGGTAGGGAAGGAAGAAAAGAGAGATCTGTTAGCCCCAGGGACTCCCAGTAGCACCAGCACGAAAATCATTTTCCTTCTCTAACAACAGACTACTCAGGAACACAAATAGGGTTTCCAGGGGAATTAATTTTGTTCTTGCCACAGAGGGGAGAACTCTACTGCCCATCTGATGTTCTTACCTCTACCCCTGAATTTGTACATTTGTTCCATCTGGGAAATTGGTTTCAGCCAATCTCCTTCTTAATTCTGAACACCCTTTTTTCTCTCCTTCTTCTCCCCCCAATCAAAACTTTGCTGCTGACATCAGATTTTGGGGGTCATATACTCCAAGCTCCTCATTTTATAGATAAGGAAACTGAGGTCTGGAGAAAGTGTAAGCAAATTACACAAAGTAGTAAGTCAGGAAAGGTAAGATTCAAACTCAAGTCTTGTCACTTCGATTACAAGGCATATTGATGCCTCTTGAATTGAACTCAGTTGCTAAAGGGCTACATTTCCCAATAATTACACGTTCACTTTTGTGACTGATTTCATTTTCCCCTCCACAGGCCCATGAGATCACCTACATCTCATTTCATGATGTTCCTTTATTAGCCAACATCTTATCCAATTAGAATCAATACAGTGAAATATGACATCCCTGGTAGCCTCCAGTCTATCAAAGAGATAGGTCCCCAGAATAAAGGAGCACTTTGCACTCAGTTGTTTTTCAGTTCTTAGGGCCTTCCCAACTCCAGTCACTTTTTGGGGGGGACCTTAATAACAAACAAAGCCTAAATAAAGGGTAGCTGTTTATTCATATCAACTCAGGGCTCTGATGGTTGGTGAATTTTTAATGTTCCTTAAAACAGAACAAAAAAAAAGAAAAGAAAAAGAAAAAAAAAACAGCCTCCAAACAAAAATTTATACACCAAATAGGCCATTTTTCAGGTTCTGTGAATTATATTCATTTCATCCTGCTCTCCCTAAAAAATTTCGGGGATTTGTCGTGGATGTTGACTTATAGCGGCAATCACTGTACCTTGTGTTCACATATCTACCATTTCCCTCACTCCCAATGCATCCAGGTTTTTGGTTCCATTTGTCTTCATAAAATTCCTACCCTGAAGTTCCTGGGAGCCCTGGCCTATATGGTACATGGCTGGGAAGAGGGAAGGTCGTTAGAATCAAAGAGAGCAGAGGAAAAGGAGACCAGAGATTCCCTCTCTTCTGATGAGCTGAAGAACTCGGACTCTTGGCAAAGCCATATTTCTGAAGTTTCTATATTTGGAGATGCTTTTATTAGGCAAGGCTCGGACAGTTAATGGGGAAGGGATGCAGGGAATGAAAGCCAAGTTATTTATGATCTGTCCTGGGATCAGCATTCCTGAGGGACGAGTAAAGCTGGAGTAGAGAACATGATTCTCATTCCTCCACATTTCAGATATTCAGCCTCCTACGCAGAGGAACAAAGAAAGGGATTTAGAGACCAAGGGGGACCCCTGAGGTTCTCTGATGGAACACCTATTTTTATAGCTAAAGAGATGAAGGCCAGGAGAAGCCAAATGATTCATGAATAAATGATTCTTAAATTAAATTGATTGAATACTGCTTGGTCCCTCAGGTAGGAGACACAAAATCATGATGCAATGGTTTAGATAGCTGGCTTGGGAGTCCAAAATACTCGCTTTTAATTTACCTATTGTTTGTATGACCCTGAATCAGTCATTTAATCTCTATGGTCTAAAAAAATCCTTCTAAGTGGCAAAGAAAGCAGAGAGGGTTAATTCCCTGGATCAATAACACAACAAGTCTAGTCCTTATCTCTATTTTATATGGTAGGTTCAAGAATAGGAATGAAAAACAAAAGCTAGAACTAAAACCTTCCCTCTAAGATTTTCTCCAATTTATACCGTATGTCTTAGTTGTACATAACTGTTCTCATGTGTTTTTTCCCCATATTGTGGTGTGCACTTCTTGAAGACCAAAATTATTTTTTCTCTTTTTGTGTATCCCAAACACTTAGTATAGTGTCTGACATATAGTAAGAACATAAATGTTATTAACTCAACTGAATTTGACTTGAGATCACAAAGGGAAAAAATCAAAATTGTAATTCTTCTCTAACTCTAACCCGGCTCAAAATTATCCATGACCAAAACACAGCATTTTCTTGCTCCAAATCACTTTGAAACTTTTCATTTCCTCTCAATAGTTCCACCATTGTTCCAATCATTCACATTCAAAAGCCCATAATCATCTTTGTATCTTCCCTTTTCCCAAACCTGTATGATTAATCACTCACCAGATCCTACTGATTTTACCTTCAGTATGTCCCTTCTGTTCCTTCCCTTTCCATTTCTATTACAGCCCTAGTACAAGCTCTCATTACCTCTAGCCTAGGTAATCATCTGTCTTCTTATTCATTTCCCTTCTAGTTCCTCCAATCTATTCTAAACAGCCAGATTCATCTTCCTTCCAAAAGTATAATTCTGTCAAAGTCAGAATTGCTGGTTTGTAAATTGCTCGTTTTTATAATATTAATGTCTTAGTATAATTTGTTCTCCCAGTTCTGCCCATTTTAATCTTCATCAGTTCAAAGAAGTCTTTCCATGTATCTTTGAAACTATTTTTCCCTCAGACTCACAGCACAATTTCATTATATCTCTATACCACAATTTATCCAGCCATTACCCAATTGATGGCTATGTACTTTTCTTTCTACCCTTCCTTTTGCTTGAGCTTCCCAGAAGAAGCTGGCAATATTCATCATTCATCCATTCATCCATCCATCTATCCATTCATCCAGTTACCCAGACATTCATTCAAACACAACATTTTCTGTGCCTTGTGTTCAGCACTAGGAGGAAATTGAAAGTCCCCTATTTTCGAGGTGTATTTAATCATCTAGGGAAGAGAAGATAAACACGAATAACTATAACACAAGTTAAAACATGATAAACACCGTGAGATAGTTTCTTTATAAAAAAGAAAGTTTTCAGATGAGGTAAAGATAACTTTCAGCTGGAGAGTTAATGAAGGCTTCAGAGAGGATGTGGTATTTCATAAAACCACAGAATTTCTGAATAGGAAAGGATCTCAGAGACCATCTGGTCTAACTGTTACACGTGCAAGAATCCTCTCGAAAACATTCCTGACAAATGATCAGCCTCGAAGACTTTCAGGGAGTGGAAACTCATTACTCCCCAATCCATTCCATTCCATTCTTGGATTTAGGAAGTTGTCCCTGACGTCAAGTCTAAATCTATCTCTCTACAACTTCTACCCCTTGTTCCTGGTTCTGCTCCATGGGATCGAATGGAATTCAGTCAAGTCAATTCAAGAATGATTTATCAGTCAACAAGCATTTATTAAGTACCTACTATGTGCTGGGCACTATGTTAGATTGAAGATACAAAGAAAGAAACAATACTGGAATCAAGAAGTCTATATTATAGCGGAAATGATTACTATAAACAAAATACTATGGATCAGATACTATGCTATATGCTAGGGACAGAAAGACAAAGGTAAAAAAAAAATAGTTCCTGTGCTCAAGGAGCTAAGTCTATAAGCCTAATCCCCCATCCATGTGACAATCCTTCAAATATTTAGATAATGATCATGTTCCCCCATTCCTTTTTTCCTTCAGACTTAATATCTCCAGTTCATTCAATCCATCTGCATAGGACATAGTCTCAAGGCCCTTCATCAACCTGGTTACCCTCTTGGACTCTCAAATTTGTCAGTATTCCTCCCAAAATTTGCTACCCAGAGGAAAGCACAAGACTACAGATATGAACTGACCAAGTGATTATCATTTCTGATATTATGCATATTCTGCCTTTCTTAATCCAATTAGCTTTTTTACGTTGCTATATATTACACTGCCAGGTTTACAATTTATTCTGAAATTGGGATCCACTAAAATATTCCTAGATCTTATCTTATAAATCTATAATTCCGTTCTTTTTTAAGTTAAAAAAAAGTTTTATCTCTTTCTAAAATATATGATTCTTTTACCTAATTCTCTAGTCACTGAAATACCATTCAGGTTCACAAAATCATGCTTTTCACCATTCCGCCATGATCTTGTTAAGAAATAGCTTTTATAAAACCATTAAAGTTATACCATATACACCTGAGATAACTTCATAATGAGCCAGGGGTTTAATGGGATGAAATATAAAGATTATATCACAGAGGTGTCACAGGTCTAGAAAAGAATAAACAAAAAGAAAGCTTTGGAGTGCAATATAGGAATTGTCTTTAAGAATTTAAAGGCTAATCAAGTGGAAGTGATGGTAAGACAGGGTTTTTGTTTGTATGGATTTTTTCAGCTTGATTTGGTTCCAGGAGGAAGAAATAGGATCCATGGGTAGAAGTTACAAAAAGGCAACTTTAGGCTTGTTGGGGGTAGAGGAGAGGAGCCCCAAATAACTTTCTAACAATTAGAGCTGTTACAAAGTGGAGTGAACATCTTGGTAGACCTAATTCAAGAAAGAAGAAGCTGTCCACTTGATTGTTTTTGCTGTAAAAGGAATATGTTTCCCTTTATAGATTGATCAACAAACATTAATCAAGTGCTTATTATATGACAAGCAAGGTATCTGAGTAGCAAAGTGGATAGAGCATTGGCCCTGGAGTCAGGAAGACTCGTCTTTATGAGTTCAAATTTGACCTCAGACATTTACTAGCTAGGTGACCCTGAACAAGTCACTTAGTCCTATTTGCCTCAGTTTCCTGTAAAAAAGGAAATGGCAAACCACTTCAGGATCTTTGCCAAGAAAACCCCAAATAAGGTCAGGAAGAACCATAGATGCCTGAAAAACAAAAGAAATATTACAAGCATTCAAAACCCAAGTGGTCCCCACTCTCAAAGGGGAATTTTTGTTCATGCATGAATTTTAATTATTGGGTCCCTGAGTTTTCCTCCCAGCTCTGAGATTCAGTGAGACTCTGTGAGTACTGGGGTTGTATGTGTTAAAAACTAAAGGAATTCTGATGAGCAGAAAAAAAGTATTTGTCCAAAGAGATCAATGTAGATACATAGGAGACACAACTAAGCTATACACAACTACTCAGAATAATTGGGATAATTACAGAAGGAAGAACAATTCAGATCTTGATTTGTATTCTTTTCCAAGGACAATGTTTGAAATGGATAAAATGGAACAAGAAAGACCAATAGAGAAGTGGAAACTCATAAGAAATGAGGAGATAATGAGAGAACTTGGCAGTCTGTGGCATATTGGATAGAACTCTCAGATCTGGATTCAAGTCTCATCTCAATCACTTACTAAAAATGTGATCCTGGACCCTGATTGCCTCACCTATAATAGGTGGAGGTTGGTCTTGATGAACTCTGAGTTCCTTACAGCAATAAAGAAAGAACATGTGAGTTTGGATCAACTAGCTCTGGTGACTCATAACTTAGGTGACTAAAAGAATCATTCAATTAGTTTACTGAGCTTTGAAAGATCATGAAGAATGGGAGTGGGTCACAGGTCAAGAGTATCATCCTAATTTTCACAAAAGGATCTAGATGTAGACTTAGAGGAATCTTAGAAGCCATCAAGTCCAAAACTCATGCAGATGGGAAAACTGAGACTCAGAGAAAAAAGTCAGGGAGGGTTTTCTCAGGATCACAGAGCTAGTAAATGTCTGAGTCAGGATTTGAATTCATCTTTCATGGGAAAATTGGGACACTAATGCATTGTTGGTGGAGTTGAAAACTGATTCAACCATTCTGAATAACAATTTGGAATTATGCGCAAAGGGCATTAAAGTGTTCATATCCTTTGATCCAGCAGTGCTACTACAGAATCTGTATCTCAAAAAGATAGTAAAACGGAAAAGGAACTACAGCTACAAAAATATTTATAGCAGTTCTCTTTGTGGTAGCAAAGAATTAGAAATTGTGGGGATGTCATCAATTGGGGAATGACTGAGTAATTGTAAAATATGATTGTAATGAAATACTATTGGCTATAAGGAGATGAACAGGAAGATTTCAGAAAAAGCTGGAAAGGCTTCTATGAACTGAGGCTGAATGAAGTGAGCAGAACCAGGAGAATATTGTACAAAGTAACAGTAATGTGGTGCGATGATCAGCTATGATTGATTTAATTCTTCTAAAATGATCCAAAACAAATCCAAAAGACTCATGAAAATGCCATCTGCATCCAGAAAAAGAACTGATGCAGATTGAATGCAGATTGAAGCATAATTTTTTCAGATTTTTTCGTGTTTTTTTTCCTTTTGTTCTGTTTTTTCCTTTACAACATGACTAATGTGGAAACGTTTCACATGATTGCACATGTATAACCTATATCAGATAGTTTCCTGTCTTGGGGAAGAAGGAGGAGAGAGAAAGAGGAAGAAAGGAAAATTTGAAGCTCAAAATCTTTCCAAAAAATGGATGTTGAAAACTGTATTTATATGTAATTGAAAAAATAGTATAAAATTAAAAAAAAAAGAAAGAAAAAAACCTCATTTTTCTCCTCCAAGTTAAGAGAGCAAAATCTGGAAAGTGTAAGCTGATGAGGTTAATTTTACTTCCTGGTCAAAACTCCAAAAGAATTTCAGGATGGCTACCCAAAAATTTCAAAACAGAAGTAATGATTGCAATGAATTGGTATGGCTTTGTCAAGAACAGGTCAAGCCAGACCAAGCTCATTTATTTGTTTCTGATAAAAAAAAAAATAGGTAGGTAGGTAAGTAGATAGAATGACAGAGCATTTATTAAGCACTTAGAATGGACCAGGTACTGTGCTATGTTCTGGCCATATAAATACATAGAAAAAAGACAGTGCCTTTCCTCAAGTAGTTTACATTTCTAATAGTAAAAATAAGTGGCACCATTTCATATGGTGTGCCAGGCCTGGAGCCAGAAAGACTTATCTTCCTGAGTTAAAATCTGATCTCAGATAGGTAATTTTGGGTACCAAGTTTAACCCTGTTGCCTCAGTTTCTTCATCTGTAAAAAGAGCTAGATAAGGGAATGGCAAACTATTCTAGGATTTTTGCCAAAAACAAAACAAAAAAAACCCCACAAAAACCCCCCCAAAAAAATCCTCCCAAAAAACAAAAAATCCAACCCCTAACCAAAAACCCAAATGACTGAAGAGCAACTGAAAATCTTAATAAAAAGGAATTAGAAAAGGGTGAAGAGGAGGAGTTTAATTCCTGACACAGGTCCTCCTGCTCGCTCTGGGTTCACTGTTAAATAGGGCAATTCAAAAAGACAAGTTCAGAGAAATTCTTAATAACTCTTAACATCGGAAAGGAGGCAGGGAAGCCAGGTCTAGACAATGTGGCTAGTAAGGAGGTGGAGAAGTGTAAGAGTGAAGGGAGACAAGAGGGAAGTGAACAGGGGAGGTAGGAGCTGGGGACCCTCATGAAATGAAGTTCAGGGAAGACTGAGCCAAAATGGTACAATAGAAGAAAGATGGCAGTCCAACTTCCTTTATACTTTCCCTAACAAAAGATCTAAGAAGAATAGATAAGAAATGACCAGGAAATCAAGGAAGAAGCAACAATGGATCACCTCTCCAGCCCAAGATCACACATTTGATGTGCAGACAAGTAATCAGGACAGGAACTATGGAACAGGATTGGGTCAGTCTCCCAGACTTAGTACCTAGAACTCTGACCTAGGTCAGTGGCTCAGAGACAGCCAGAACTGATTGCAGATTCAATCTCAGACCCAGGGTCTCTTGAGGTGGAGAGGGAGAAAGCAAGAGCACAGATTCAAGATCCAGAACTCTAAGGATAGTGGACTCCATCCCTGACTCAGGACAGCATTCCCAGAGGGTCTACAATCCCAAATCAAGCACCTAGATCTCTCAGCTATGCTAGCAACCCTGGGATGTTCAGACAGGTCACTGGAAAAATATATAAATCAAAGAAAAAGATACAGAACAATCACAATGCTAGAGATATTCAAGATACAAACCCAGAAGTGGATAATTCTCAAATACCTACAAACAAAACCTTACAGAAAAGCAAAGCCTGCCCACAAGATTAATCAGAAATCCTAGAAGAAATATTGCAGGAATTTTTTAAGTCATTGAAATTATGAATTTGTACAGTCACTCTCAAAAACAAGTTAGAACTGTGCCTTCAAAACCACGAGACTGTGAATGTCTACTGACCCAGCAGAGGCCTAAACCTCAACAAGGAAAGGAAAAGGTCCTTAGAAATATATATGTGTATATATTTGTAATGATATAGATAGATTTATATACACAAATCTCTCTATAGATCTAAATCTACTTGTCTGTCTATTTATCTATCTACATGTCTGTCTGTCTGTCTATTTATCTATCTATTTGTTGGTCTGTCTATCTATCTATATGTCTATTTATCTGTGTCTATCTATCTAAATGAATATCTATCTATATGTCTATCTGCCTATATATCTGTTTGTCTATCTATTTATCTACCTATATTTCTATTTATATGTATGTTTATCTATATGTCCATCTATCTATCCTTATATCTCTGTCTATCTCTGTCCATCTAAGTGTGTCTACTTATCTATCTGTATGTCTATGTATTTATTTATATGTCTATCTATGTATCTATCTATCTGCCTGTTTATCTATGTGTCTGTCTATCTATGTATTTATGTCTATTTATCTATATGTCTGTGTCTGTCTATTTGTTGGTCTATCTATCTATTAATATGTCTGCCTATCTATCTATCTCTCTCTGTCTATCTATCTATCTGTGTCTGTCTATCTATATGTCTATCTATGTATTTATTTATATGTCTATCTATGTATCTACATATCTGTCTGCCTGTTTATCTATATGTCTGTCTATGTATATATCTATATATCTATATATATGTAGATATACACATATGTGTGTATCTATTTATCTATATGTCTGTGTCTGTCTATTTGTTGGTCTGTCTGTCTATCTATTATTTATCTGTATGTCTGTCTATCTATCTATATGTATATTTGTCTATCTATATGTTCATCTATCTTTTGTGATCTCAAAGAAGTTCAAACTAATGGAACAACTAGAGATAGACTGCTGAGCCTAGAGACAAAGAGACACGTGTCCAAATCCAGACTCAAGAGATATATTAACTATGCGATACTGAAACAAGTCACTTAACTGTGTTAGTTTCCTTATCTCTATAATGGGAATAATATAGCAGCACCTACTTCCCAGGGTTGCTGTGAGGACCAAATGAGACAATATTTATAAAATACTTTGTTAAGTTCCTGGCTCATGGTAGGAGCTATAAAAATCTTACCTATTATTATGAATGGGGTGCCCATCAATTTGGAATGAAGAAAAACATTATAGTTTATGAATAAAATAGAATATTATTGTGCTGGAAGAAATGATGGAAAATAAGGTTTTAGAAAAACTTGGGGTAGATACATAAGAACTAAGGAAGAGTAGAGTGAGCAAAACCGAAATAATTTATACTGTAATGTCAACATTATAAAAAGAAACAAGTCTGAAAAAAGTAAGAACTTCAATCAATGTTATATACACTCAAGATTCCAGAAGTTCAGTCATGAAGAATGTTATCCGTGTCACTCATGTCACTAATGAGACACACATTTCTGGACTAGATGGAAATTTGCTTTGGTTGATTATTGTGTTAAGATTGTATTTACTTTGACTACTCCGGCCCCCTTTAAGTCAAAATAAAAAGTCTATAAGTAGCCAGTATAAAGAAGGAAGAAGCTGGAAATAAGATTATAAAGGAGAACCAGGAAGTCACATACAAATCATCTTACATATCAAAATAACATTATTTACAAATTCTGTTGTATGTTAACCAAATTTCACATTTTGATAATCAAAGTGTTTGGTCCTGGGTTATGTTAGTTTTAGACAGTTTCAGGCATTTGTGGTAAGAGTAGCAGAACACCAAATAGTGTGGAATAATTTTGAATTTAAAGTTTTATTGACAACTCTGAAATGATTTCATTATTTTTTGTTGTTGTTGTTTCATGATTTTATTTGCTTGTTTAATTTTTTCCCTAATTATACTAAAAACAATTTTAACATTCATTTTAAAAACTCTGAATTCCAAATTCCCCCTCTTCCCACCCCCCATTGTTATTGCAAACAATTCTATCTAGATCATACATATGTAGTCATACAGAGCATATTTCCATATTTATCATGTTGTGGGAAAAAAATAGACCCATCCAAAAAAAAAAAACCTCGAGAAAAATAAAGTAAAAAAATATGCTTCAATCTGTAATCAAACATCAGTTCTTTCTCATTTTTCATCATGTTCTTTAGGGTTGTCTTGGACTGTTGTACTGATGAAAATAGTCATTCACAACTGATCAGTTTACAATTACACACCGTACACATCACTTTACATCAGGTCCTGTAAGTCTTTCAAGGTTTTTCTGAGAGCATCCTGGTCATCACTATATGGCACAATAATATAGCATCACAATCACATACCATAATTTGTTTAGCCATTCCTCAATCACTGGATATACCCTCAATTTCCAATTCTTTGCCATTAGAAAAGAGACGCCATACATACTTTTTTGAACATATAGATCCTTTATCATTTAAAAAAAAATCTCTTTTGGGTTACAGACTAGTATGCTGGGTCACAGGGCACTCATGGCTTTAGAGCTCTTTGGAAACAGTTCCAAATTGCTCTGCAGAGTGATTGAATCAGTTTACAACTCTACCAACAGTGCTGCATTAATGCTTTTCTTTTTCCACATCCCTCTGCTATTTGTCATTTTTCTTTCCTGTCCTATTAACCAATCTAATAGGTATGAGGTAATACCTCAGAATTATTTTAATTTGCATTTCTCTAATAGATAGTGATTTAGAGCATTTTTTCTTTTCATGTGGCTATATATAGCTTTGGTTAGTTGAAAGCTTTTCATCTTTTTATTTATCAGCTGGGGAATTACTTTTATTTTTATAAATTTGACTCAATTCTTTATATGTTTGAGAAATGAGATCTTTATTGGGGAAATTTACTTCTATTCCTCCAAATTTAATATTCTCTCTGTGCCCTCATTCTAACTGCCCTAATAATGAGTAAGTTTTTATGAAAAACAAGTATCATCTTCCCATGGAATGTAAACAATTTAACCCTATTAAGCTTCTGATGATCACTCAGTTTCCTGTTTCCTTTTTATGTTTTTCTTGAGTCATGTATTTGAGAATGTTCTATTCAGTTCTGATGTTTTTCATTAAGGGTGCTTGAAAGTACTTTTTTTCATTGCATATCCATCTCTCCTCCTTGCTCCCAAAAGAATTATGTTTAATTTTTCTGGGTATAAATGGGTGATCTAGAACACAAAGACAGCTGATCTAGAATGGCACAGAGGTGGGCGATCTAAAACACCAAGACATAGAAAATGGGATATCTAGATTGTGAAGATAACAGCTGATCTAGCATGCCACATGGGATGAGTGGTCTAGAATGTGATGCAGAGAAAACAGCTGATCTAATGGGATAAGACACAGAAAATGGCCAATCTAGAACACAAAGGCAGGGCAAACAGGTGATCCAGAATGATGAGACATGAAAATAGCTGATCTAGAATGAGACATTTTGGAAATGGGTGATCTAGAATGCAAAGACATGGAAAATGGCTGTTCTACAATCCCATAGGGGCAGGTGATCTAGAATGCAAAAATAGGGAAAATAACTGATCTAGATTGTGAAGATGGGGAAAACAGCCAATCTAGAATGCCATAGAAGTGGGTGATCTAGAAAGCAAAGACAGAAATTGTTTGAGATATTTTCTCCTTGATTTTGGAGTTCTGGAATTTGGCTATAATATTCCTGGGGATTTTCATTTTGTAATCTCATTTAGAAAGTGATTGGTGGATTTCTATTTTATCCTCTGATTCTAGAATATTAGGGATTTTCCTTGTTTTCCTTTGTTTTCTTCTTCTGAGTGTATGGTTTGATCTTGTCATCGTAATAACCTTCTATAATCAGAATTTTTTCTGTTGCTTGCCCATTTCCCCATTTCCTCATTTTGCCTTTTCTTCACTATCTTGGCTCTGCTTCTTGATTTGAATATGTTAATGAACTAATCTCAAGGTGGCACAGATAACAGTTCTCTTCCTCCCCAAAAACTCTATAAAATGAGACCTCACAATTTGCTGCCTGGCAAGACTCTTTCTTGCCCATTGGATCCATGCTCCCAACTTGAATCCATGATTATATGAGTGATATTTTCAGTCTCTCTCCCTCTTCTCCACACTCCCTTCATCATCTCATCGTCTATTCTTACACTCTCTGCCTTTTTATTCCTTTCATTGCTTGTCTCTCCTTTCTTGTAATTTTGGTCTTTGTACCCTCTGTGCTTAATTAAAATGTGGTTTCCACCTTGTTCCATGATGCCAGTAATGGCTTTTCCCAGAGAGTACCCAAAGAATTGAATGTACCTGCCCTCATTTCATATTTTCATAAATTGTCAATAGGGAGGGATGTGACAAACAGAAAATAATATTTGAAGAAGAAATAGATGATCACTAAAAAAATTAATGAGAAAAATGATGATTGAGTCTATGGACTCATCATTTAGTAGAGCAAGGCACAAGGCCTTAGAGCAGAAGTTTACAAGGTTACTACATTACAGGAGTGCATTAGATATAATTTCCCTCAATTTCTACAGAATTAGTAGAATTAGAACTAATGAGTGAAAATCTCAGAGAGGCAGATTTGGGCTTAATTCAGGAGGAAACTTGCGATATTTGCTGCCCTAAAGTAGCAGGCTACCTTAGAAGTTGGTTGGTTCCCCTTCTTTGGAGGTCTTCAAGCACAGGCTAGATGAACAATTGTTGGGAATGCTGTACAAGGGGTTCTGTCATTTGAAGATTGTTGTGAAATCTTGTAAGAAAGGAAGAATCTGGAGTCAACAAAAGGAAGATCCATAGATTCAAGTCTTTCTTTTTCTTTGGTCATCATTTTAGGTCAAGTCCAGATACTTTTGAGGGACCAAAACCAAAACCAAACCAGCTTAAACCTGGAGATTATCCAGAAGAACCAGAAAAGAACTTGCCTCCTCAGGGATTGAAAGCTACAAGATAGAACCTAGGTATGAAGCAGGATGAATCTCAAGAAAAGTCAGACTATAATGTGAAACTGTGTACAAAGCTGAACTGGGTCCTGCTGTTTGTGCTGGGTATTTTTAATCTGCTTCCCAGGTTAATATGCCCTGAGTTCTTCCCACTAGAGTTAAGTAGTTTCTGCCTTTCTTCTGTGGAAATGTATGATTTGGATTCTGGGAAACGATACTGTCCAGGAGGGAGACACAGAGCATCAAATCTATAGTTTAGTTCAAAAACGAAAGAAAGACTCTTTTCATCCCTTCAGTGATGTCATTGAAAATTAACAGAGAATGAAGTAGAGGATCAATACTTTTGTGCCACATGTATACAGTAAATGTTCTATTTACATATTAGCTTAGGAATAGTAGCAATAGTAATAATAATAATAATAATAATGTTAATTATAGCTGGGATTTATGTAGCAGGTTAAGGTTTGGGAAATGCCTTACAAATACTATTTCACCTTCCCTGGGAAATGGTACTATTATTATCCCCATTCTCTTGATGAGGAAACTGAGGAAAACAGAAGTGTTAAGTTAGGGGTTAAGGGTCTGAGGTCAAGTTTAAACTCTAGTCTGCCAAACTATAGCTCCTGAGGGTGATTCATATCATAGCATTTTCACTCTTTTTGCTGTTCTTTTTGCTGTTGTTTCCTTGTATTTTATTTTCTTTCTCACTTTTTTCTGTTTGACTTGCAGCAAGATAATTGTATAAAGAGGAGAAAATTGGAACACAAGGTTTTGCAAGGGTTATCCATGCATATGTTTTGAAATTTAAAAAAGCTTTAATAAAAAATAAAAATTAAAAAGAACCCAAACTATACTTCCAGTAATTATCTTCTTTATACTATATAGAATAGAATCATCAGAATGGGGAAACTGATTCTCCAGATTGGCAAAGCTTTTTACCAAAGATCACACAAATGGTAAATATAAAATGAGTATAATACTACATGCACTATCTTCCTCACAGGGTTATTGTGGGAATTAAATCATGTCATATGTGTAATATATTTTATAGATATAAATCTATCAATTAGCCTGCATTTACTGTTTGCTGAGTGCCAGACATTATGTTAGATGCCAGAGATACAAAGACAAAAATAGTTAAATTAAAAAGCTCTTCTTCCCAAGGAGCTTACGTTCTGTCAGAAGAGATAAACATTTGCATGTGTAGGTATACAAAGAATATGGTGGTATGCAAATTACTTGGAACAAAGTTAAATGATTTAAAATTCTTACTATACAATATGTCCTCCTTTTGCTACAGTCACTTATATTACATAATTTGGTATTGAATTCACAAGATTTTGACTCATGTAGCATCTTCTCTGGAGCCACTCCCCCAGCATGCATTGGTAATTAAGATACAATGCTCCCAATGGGGCAATTACTACTCCACTCAGAATTCTAGTGGCAATCCTGGGGAGCTTATTGTTTTAATATTATTATGAGCCCCCACTAGTGTGGTTCCCCTCAACAATAACCCAGTAATTTCCATTGGAAATTTTTTTTTAAAGAAAGGCTTTCCTAAAGTGATGTAATAAGAATGGATAATGCAATGGATTAACAAAAAAGCCTGAGGCACATTTTCTCACAGACATACATGGGCCTATGAGAAGAATGGGATAAAACTTTGAATTCAGTGGTATGAAGCATATGTATATGATACACATGTAGCAAAGGAGTAATTCATAATTCTTTATATTTTATAGCCTCTAAATCTTTTCTTGAAAATATCTCCTCCATTGAATGACTATGTTTAGTCATCTTTTGTTTTCAATGTATAACTCTACTCTTGGCTGGATATGTTGTTTTGTATTAGTACAGTCTCTATAACAACATGATGAATAGGAGAAGGGAGAAAAATGAGAAACTCCCTCCTTCCCTCAAGAATGATTTTCTCTTAAAGTCATGGCTCCAATTCTCAAAGTGGAAACTTCAGCTTCCAAACTTGATTTCTGATAGTTTAGTTCATTGCCTAACTATTATTTTTATACATGGACCTAGAAACAATCTGCTTTCTTTAGCCATTTGCAAGATGTTTCCTCTGTTGTGTCATCTTCTTTAATCTTAAGGATAAAACATCATAATCCTTTCCAATTGATTGAGGATGTTTCCACATTTTAAGAAAAATTCCTTAAGATCTACTAGTCTGTTATATTTTCACATATTTAACATTGGTCAACTTGCCATGAGAGGGAAGAGGTAGGGGGAGAGAGGGAAAAAAAAAAACTGGAATAAATGGTTTTGCGATTGTCAATGCTGAAAAAGTACCAATGCATTTATCTTGTAAATAAAAAAGCTATAATAAAAAAAAAGATCTACTAGTCTCTTGACTGATTAGTTCTGTTGAGATGTCTTGACCTTCTGTGATAACATTAATACATCAATTATATATTCCACATGTTCTTTAATTCTGCACTGAGAAACCATACTTTTATCACATTGTATATTGAAGATATTAAGTATCCTTGAAGAACAGTAAATTTTCCCAAGAATTGCCTTGATTAGAGCCCTTTGGTTTTCAATAATATTTGAATAAGATTAATTTCCTGATCATCAACACATGTTTATCTTTAACTCCTGGGGAGGTTTTCTTAACTTTTTGTGACATATTGCAACATATATATATATATATGCACATACATATATATGTATACATATATATATGTATATATATTATATTGGCCATATTATGGTATATCACATGGGATTTTCTGCAATTTTAATTCTATTTCTTAATATTTTCTTAATATCTTATCAGAGTTCATCATTTCTTCAATAAAGACAGATGTTGTAGCTGCATTGTTGGTGGGAGCACCCACAATGATGAGATTGATGAACTGTCTAAATATGGAAGCGTGAAAGGTATGATGGATACCATCCACTAGTTTTTACAATATTTCAGGGTGTCATTCAGAAGCTGTTGTACCTCATCTTCATTACTTTCCTGGTCCTATTTCTTTGCAGATCTATATCAATGCTACTTACATAAGCCATCTTTTAATAGCACGATTTACCCTCTCATGAATCTTTCTATTTTCGTTTGGATTGTTTGTTATGTCTTCTTCTGAATATTTTATTTGTTTTAATCATCCAAGATCTGCCTTCTCACCCTCCCATCACAATCCCACCCCCATGCTCCCGATAGAGAACATAAGAAAAACAAGTAGGTTACTTGTCATTTTAAAGACCTTGGTTAAATACTGCCTCTAACATGATGTGAACCTGAATAAGAACTTGACCTATCTGAATTTCTATTTCTTCCTGTGTAAGATGTATATAATATTGTATTGACTTATAGTAAGGATCACATGAGATCACAGAATGAGCCAGAGAGGTATTCAGGGAACATTTTACAGATGAGGAAACCCAGGGAGATGAAGTCTCCCAGGATCACGCAGACAGCAAGTCGCTGACTCCAGAGCCAAGGCTCTTTTCATTGCACCATCATGGCTCTCCTTAGGTCATTGAAAACTCTAAAGAGCTTTATAAATGTTTTTCTGATATTCCCAGGAGGTCCTAGAGATCCATGATTTCTATCCATCTGGCCCTGATGGGGGAAATGGTGATAAAGAGACAGGGTTTTTTGTCTTAGCATCTGCTTTGGAGATGTCTCTTCTGACCAAAGCAGATTGCCTAGTCCAGTGGTTTTCTTTTCATCTCTCTGGATGTTCTTCAAACTAATTGTTTCCTTTCTGTTTTTCTTCAGTATCCAGAGGTCCTAAGAGGCCATCTAGCTCAGTCCCCATTTTACAAATGAAGAAACTGAGTCCCAGAAAAGAGAAGTCATTTGCCTCATACAGTTAGTAAGTAACAATACATATATATACAATTTGTAAGTAATAATAGCAGATTTAGAGCTGGAAACTTCTTTAGAAGTCATTTAATTCCATGACTTTGTGTTACATATGGGAGCATAGAGAGAAGAAATGGTTTGCCTCTGGATCATATAATTTGAAATAATAAGTCCTGGAAGGGACCTAAAAGGTCATCTAGTCCAGTCCCTATACCTTACAAATGAAGAAACTAAGACTCAAAAAGGGGAAGGGACTTGCTTCTGAGTTCTACAAAGGCATCATATCCAGAAGTTGGAGAGACTTCAAAAAAACTTTAACTCTTTCATTTTACATGTAGGGAAAAGGCAGCTATGGGAGGTAAAGTGACTTGTCCAAAGTCATATAGGTAGGAAGTATTAATGGTGGGATTGGAACCCATATTTCCTTGTTGGAGAGCCTGTCTTCTCTCTCTTCTGTACTGTAATTATTTTTTTTTTTTCTAGTCAGGGCTTTTCCCTTTCTATGAACTCATTTTGTTCTTGTCTTTTATGAATTCATTTCTAGAGCTACAATCATTTCTGTTACCCTCCTCTGATTAACCCTCCCCCCCCCCCCAGCAGGTCCTCTCCTTCTAATGGACAAACCCCACAGATCCATCCTGGACCGCAGCTAGGATAGCCCGCCGCAAGCATAAAAATCCATTGCCCTAGTCCCTTGTAATGGAGACAGGAAATTAGAAAGCCCCGCCTGCCTGCTTCCCAGGCAACATACTGGAAACCAAATGAAAAGTGAACTTTACTGTTATTCAGATTTTAATTTTAAAAAAAGAGAAAGAGAGTTTACTTCTTATCAAAGACCTGGGAACCCTGGAGATGAAGGAACTGAATGCCGGCATTGGAGAACCTTAATGATCTTCCCTTATGATGGTTTATTACCATTTGCTAAGCCTGTGGTCAAATACAATAGCTTTATTAAAACTGTGATTCACTTAGAGGGAAAGATGAATTAGGCTGCCACCAGAGCCGGGAAGGGAAGGGGGGAGAGGGAGATGAGAGGCTAAGGGGCCCCACTGGAAAAAAAAAAGACTCCTTCACAAAGAAATCAGGGTGACAGGCTGCCCTTGTACCCCCACCCTACCCTGTTCTCCCCTCACCCCAGGAACCAAGTCTGCTTCAATACTCTGCTAATTCAATCCCAGCAGCGCCTTAGTTCCCCTGTCATTGGAAACAGATAATGACCCTCCTCTCTGTTCATCCAAAAGAACCCTGGACAAAGCTCTTGATGTCTCCCCCTCCCTTCCTGATCCTCACATATCTTTTTAGGAGGCACTGATCCGAAATCCCCCCACCCATTCACAAAGAGATGGACACTGAATTAAAACTGGCTGGGTGGAGGAAGGGAAGGGGGGAGGATTTTGTGAGAAAGGCCCCATGGCTCACAGCAAATCACCCCATTTTGGTGGAAGAGATAATTTTCAGGGGACTGAAATGGCTTTCCTGGGGGTCTGAGAGAGCTAGCCTTCTTTCTTCAGGGGGAGGGAAAGGATATAAGTTCAAGGGAGATCAGTGGAGGATGGAGGTCAGGGCTGTCACCATGGCTCACTGAGGCAAACAGACAGAACTGGCCTTGCCAAGGGGCCACGCAGTACATTATGCCTGGACAAAGGGCCTCCACATGACTCACAGGGAAATTAACTGAGAATTTCTGGGGCTTTTGTTAGTCATATGAGCAGCATTAAATAGGAAGAATAGCTACTATTGAGTAAAAGAATCCCCTCTCCACACTCTAGAGTAGGAATGAGCCTTAGAGTTGCCAGGATCAGAGCCATAAAGGAAGGCGGGGAAATCAGGATTTTGTCCCAGAGGACACAGACTCTAGTCTTCCACAATGGCAAAAACAAAACTTAGAAACTCATTTTTTGTTTTGGAGATTTTTTTTTTTTGGAGGAGAGTTATAGATCTGAGATTTCATTGGAGCTCCTTATGAGGAAACTTACTCTATCAATGGAGATTCACAACCATTCTGCAACTTTTAGTGCATTCATTTGTTGAGTCATTCACCCAAATATATATTATTTATCTGTTTATCTATCTACTAAGTATCTCTCAGATCTATCCAGTTATCTATTTACCTACTAGCTCTCTCTAGTTATCTAAACACTGCCTATCTTATTTATCTACCTATTTATATGGTTATCTTTTTACTCACTACCTGTCTCTCCAGTTCTCTCTCTCCCCTCTTTCTCCCTCTCTCTCTTTCTCCTTCTCTCTTTCTCTATCTCTCTCTGTGTATCTCTCTGTGTCTCTGTATCTCTGTCTCTCTCCTTCTCTTTTTTTGCCTTATCTGTCTATCTAGGTTGTGTATCTTGTCTTGTCTGGAAATGCGGAGGTTACCCAAGGCCCCAATTCCTCTAATATGCTGGGGCTTTGACTTGCTCTATTTCCAACCTAAGCCAGGTCATCCCTTTGGGGACCCATCCCACCCTCTTGGATTTATTCTGTCTAGTATATATGTACCTTGAACACAGGTCCTGCTGATTCTCTATGGCTCTAGACACCTCTTTAGCAAGGATAAGTTAACAATGGAAGATGGCTCATGCTTTCCCCAGAATTTCCCAGCCCTACTTAGGGTAAGACTCTTCCTAGTGTGGCCGCTAGGCTTCCCACAGTGTGTTTCATTCTTCTCACCCCTCGTGCAAAACTTTCTAATTAAAGCTCCATAGATTTAGGGCTTGAAGAGGCCTTTGAGGGCATCAAGACCAACGCCCTTTTTGAGAGATGAGGAAACTGAGGACCAGAGTCATTGTCACTTAGCTGAAGGTGACGGAACCAACTAGTAGCTGAGGCAAAAATTATTACTCAGTGTCCTGACTTACAGGATTATGTGTTTTCTCTGTGGCAGGATATCTCCAGACTTGAGTAGTAGGAAACTCAAGATATAATTTTCATAATGGCAGGACTCTGGGTTAGAAGTAATAGGACATATAGACATAATCTAATGCAGGTCCTTCATTTCACAGAAGTGGAAACTGAGTCAGAGGGTCACACAAATAATGTATAATAACACTGAACTGGAAGTCAAATCTTCCACTTTCATCCAATGCTATTTCTTCTGCAGTATTCTTTCTCACTAATGCTCTGTCTCGCAGAGAGACAGACAGCCACAGAGACAGAGACAGAGAGACGGAAAGACAGAGACAGAGGCAGAGACAGAGGCAGAGACAGAGACAGAGACAGAGACAGAGACAGAGATCTGTGTGAGTATGTAGACATATGTATATAAGGTACTTAAATTACAACTGTGGATATCTATTATACCTGTTTTAAATACAAGAACAATGGAGCTCTGAAAGTTTAGGAGACTTGATCAGTCACAACAGCTAATATAAAATGTCACAACTGGACCTGAACTCAGGCCTTCCATGCTCAAGAGGCTTCCTATTGCCCTTCATGAACCTCGGATGAATGTTAAGAAGTACTGTACTGTTCATATCTACCTTCTCTTCTATGCTATATTTTTTTCTGAAAGGAGCATGAACTAATCAGGGGATGTTTATTGAGTGCCTGCCAGGTGAAGGTCACTTTGGAGCTTCATAAAGAAGGAGATGCTGGAAGGTTTCTCCCCTCTTCAATCCATCTTTCCTACAGCTGCCAAAATCATCTTACTAAAACACAAATCTGACTGTCATTTGCCTGCTCAATAATCTTTGGTGGCTCCCCAGTGCCTGTATGACAAAATCCCGATTCCTCACAAAATCCCTTCCTGGTCTAACTCTAGCCTCCTTTTCCAGCATTATTAGCCATTTTTCTCTTTCATGGACTCTGGATTCTAGAAAAATTACTTTTCATTCCCTAAATTCTTAAGTTTGTCATCTATTGTTGTGTTTCACTCCCTCCTCTATCACCTCTTAGAAACTTAAGCTTCCCTTAAGGTTCAAAATCTTTCCTTTTTTCTCATTCTAGTTTTTCCTCTAGTTCAGACTTATTATTTATTTATTTTAGTCATGAATCTTTTTGGTAGCAAAGGATCCTCTACTGGGAATAATGGTTGGTTGTTTACATCCAAAATGGAAGGAAACAATAAATTTCAGCTAAAGGCTAGTGAAAGACAAATATATACATATATATATATACACACATATATATGTATATATATATGTGTGTATATGTATATATATTATTCTTATCTAAGTTCATAGATCCCCTAAAATTTACTTACAGATTACTTAATTAACTTCAAGTTTAGAATTTCTATTATAGTTATTTTGATTTTTCCCTCCTTAAACTATCTTACACAAATATTTATTAAAGGGTTTTTTTTTCCCCTCTTCAATTGAATATAAGTCTCATAAGGGCAGAGACTATTTTCCTTTTTTAAAACAAAAATCTATTGGATCTAGCACTGTGATTTGTACATATTTGGTGCTTAATAGGTGCTTTTTGAATTCCCGTTGAGGAAAGTGAGGATTCATCTAGTTGAGAAATAAGGAAAAATACTCAGAGAGAGTGAGGGCAGGGATATATTGCATCCAGATCTAACTCTCCTTGATTCACAGCAAGTATTCTTTTGTGGGTCTAACAATGTGTTACTCAGTAATTGGGATTTAGTATACAAATCCTTTTTAATGATAGGTAGCATTACACAATCCAAACAGATGATCTTTCTTGGGTCTCTTCAGCTTAAGAAGATGGATTTTTTTTAAAAAAATAGTTTATGTTTATGATGATATCTCTCCATTCCCTTGATAAACATAGGTACCTTGCTCTAGAACTTTAATGGTTGCTACCATGTCTTAAAATATAATACATTGGAAAACACACTAGACCAGATATCAGGAAACTTGGATTCTAGTTTTACCTTGACAACTAACCATGATCTTGGGAAGGACACTTCCTTCCCCTGGGTGTTTGTGAAACGAAGAAGAACGGGCTGGATGACTTCTAATGGTCTTTCTGAGGCCATTTCTAGATGTTCCAATCTATATCTATTTCTTGCCACTGGACCCAGATGACTCTGGAGGACAGAGTAGGGCTGGTGACTTTTTTCAGCCCTCCTACACTTAAATCCAAGTCACTTGCAACTCATGACATCATTTTCCTGATGTCCGGGTCCTCTTCCAGAATGGACAAACCTCAATTGGTCTTCCCCACTCTTAGTGATTTAATCAATTTTCAAGGGTTTTTAATTATCTCTATAAATAAATGAAAAAGAATTTAAGTGCACATGATAATGTATCAGACACAGTGCTAAACACTAGGAATGCAATTATTTAAAAAAAGACATTCTGCTCTGAAGGAATTTACATCTTAAAAGAACAAAATGATAGATATAGGTGAGCGATAACCAGGGATCATAATTTTATTCATGGTAGAACCAGTTGTGAATGAGCAGGCTGGCTGACTTTCAAATCTGGAGCATGAATTTGTGGGTGGGCACAGTCAATAGATAAATATAGGGGCCTGAACAGGCTAGTTGTCGCATACTCAATTGACTGGGTTGGGCTCTGAGGTAACAGTTCCAAAGATGATTTGATTGGCTTCCTCAAGAATGGGACACGAATTCAAGTCCAGTTTTTAGGTCCGATGTGAAAAGTGCTGGAGGAGATGTGGAGGAAGAGGTTGTAGTGGTAGAAAGGGGTGGGTAGAGCAGGTATATAGTGAGATGGCCCATGTGACAGCTGGATATCCGGAGAGGATGACAACCAATTTTATATATTTAGCCCTAGCAGCATGGATAATTCATACTCAACAATTCTTCTTCTTCTTCTTCTTTCTTCTTCTTCTTCTTCTTTCTTCTTCTTCTTCTTCTTCTTCTTCTTCTTCTTCTTCTTCTTCTTCTTCTTCTTCTTCTTCTTCTTCTTCTTCTTCTTCTTCTTCTTCTTCTTCTTCTTCTTCTTCTTCTTCTTCTTCTTCTTCTTCTTCTTCTTCTTCTTCTTCTTCTTCTTCTTCTTCTTCTTCTTCTTCTTCTTCTTCTTCTTCTTCTTTTTTTAATAGTTTTTATTTACCAGATATATGCATGGGTAATTTTACAGCATTGACAATTGCCAAACCTTTTGTCCCAGTTTTTCCCTCCTTCCGCCCCCCCACCATGGCAGGTTGACCGATACATGTTAAATATGTTAAAGTATAAATTAAATACAATATATATGTATATATGTCCAAACAGTTGTTTTGCTATACAAAAAGAATCGGACTTTGAAATAGTGTACAATTAGCCTGTAAAGGAAATCAAAAATGCAGAGGGACAAAAATAGAGGGATTGGGAATTCTATGTAGTGGTTCATAGTCCTCTCCCAGAGTTCTTTCTCTGAGTGTGGCTGGTTCAGTTCATTATTGCTCTATTGGAACTGATTTAGTTCATCTCATTGTTGAAGATGGCCACGTCCATCAGAATTGATTCTCATACAGTATTGTTGTTGAAGTATACAACGATCTCCTGGTTCTGCTCATTTCACTCAGCATCAGTTCCTGAAGTCTCTCCAGGCCTTTCTGAAATCATCCTGCTGGTCATTTCTTACAGAACAATAACATTCCATATCATATGCCACAATTTATTCAGCCATTCTCCAATTGAAGAATTGGAGTTTCCAGTTTCTGGCCACTACAAAGAGGGCTGCCACAAACATTCTCGCACACCCAGGTCCCTTTCCCTCCTTTAAGATCTCTTTGGGATATAAGCCCAGTAATAACACTTCCGGGCCAAAGGGTATGCACAGTTTGATAACTTTTACTCAACAATTCTTAAACAAAATTCCTCATCTTTCCTTCCAAACTCACCCCTCATCTGAACTTTTCTCTTTCTCTTGAGTATTACCATTCTGTTAAAACACCTCAAGTTCCATTTTATTAATACAAACATTTATTCTCTCTCCTTCCTACCATCCTCTTCCCAACTGAACAATAAAAAAGAAAAAAAATCTTCATAAAAGATATGCATTTGCCATTTCCAAAAACAGATATTTCATTCTGTATTTCAAGTCTCACATTTTCTGGTAGGAGATAAGCTTTGTGTTTCATTTTCAGTTCTCTCAGGTCATAATTTACTATAGTATTGATCAGGGTTCTAAAGTTTTTTAAAATTGTCTTTTTTCTATAATATTATCAGTGTAGAAATTGTTCCCCTTATTTTACTCATTCTACTCTCTCAATCCATAGATGTCTTCTCGGTTTTTTTCTGAAACTGTTCAATTCCATCATTTCTTATGTTATAATAACATTTACATTATATTTGTATATCATAATTTGTTTAGCCATTCCACAATAGAACAATCCCTTTATTTCTATTTTTGACTCTGAAAAAAATATCTATAAACACTTTTGTGCAAATAAATTCTTTTCCTCTTTCTTTGATTTCTGTGGGAATATGTGTGTGCATATATATGTCTAGTAATGGTATAACTAGGTCACAAGGTATGAACAATTTAATAGCTTTTAGGGCACCATTCCAAATTGCTTTCCAGAACGGCTGGACCAATTCACAGCTACACCAACAGTGCATTGATGTGACTTTTCCCGATTCCCCTCCAACGTTCGTCATTTTCCTCTTTTGTCATATTTGCCAATCTGATAGGTGGAAGGGAGAACCTCATTATTGCTTGAATTTTCATTTCCAGTACAGATCTGACCATGTCACTCCTCTTCTCAAAAGACTCCAGTGGGTCTCAATTACCTTTCAGATCATAATCTGTTTGACCATTAAAGGTTTCACTACCTTGTCAACTATCTTTCCAAGCTTATTATATGTTAGACTACTTCCTACTTTCTGTAGTCAGAAAAATTGGCATTTTCTCTGTTCCTCATTAAGTCAGTCAGTTAACGATATTTATTAAGACCCTACTATGTGACAGTGTTAAGAATTAAAGAAAGGCAACAATCTGAAGGAGCTCATTCTCTAGGAGGATCATGAACAAACTCATTCCCTAGGAGGATCATGAACAAACTAGGTATAAAGAAGATATAGGCAGGATAAATTAGAATAGTATTAGAGGTAAGGCACTAAGGTTAAGGAAGACTGGAAAAGGCTCCTTGTAGAAGGTTGGACTCGGAGTCTTGAAGAAAGCCAGAAAAATTAGGAGACAGAGATGAGGGGGATCCCTAGGGGTATCTGTGGAAAGAACCTGGAGTTGAAAACTAGACTGTTTAATTCAAGGAACTGCAAGGAGGCTAAGTATAAAAAGACAAAAAAAAGTTGCTAGGAGCTGGCTTGTGAAGGACTTTACAAATCAAATAGAGGGTTTTATATTTGATCCTGGAGATAAAAAGGAACTTGTGGCACTTTTTAAATGGGGTGCGTATGTGATAGGGAAGGAGATATGGTCAGATCTTTGCTTTAGGCAGCTCAGTTTGACAGCTGAGTGGAGGAAAGATTGAAGTGGGGAGAGACTTGAGGCAGACTCCCAGCAGCTATTGCTTACTCTTACTAGAATAAGGGCTCTTACTAGAGGGATGATAGTATCAGAGGGAAGAAAGGAGGTACATACAAGAGATGTCACCAGGACTTACTGACTAGACATGGAAGGTTGAGAGTGAGAAATATAGGACATCACCTCGATTCTTAACTTGGTTGATTAGGAGGAGGATGGGTAACTAAGGAGCATGAATGAATATGGGATGTTTGAAGTCCAAAGAGAGGAAGTAATCTTCCCAAGATCATGGTTAGTTGTCAAGATAAATAAGATAAAGATCCAGGATGCTTTCCGCATGTTGTTTCTCTCTGTTTAAGAGATGTGGCCATCATTAAAGTTTTAGAGAAGGATAACTAACTAATAACATATGGCACTCCTTTTCCTATCATTATACTTTTGCCCTACCAAGCCTGGAATGCATATGTCTTCTACGTTGAATCCTTCTTTTGCATCAAGGCAACTTAAATATCACCTTCTACACCAAAGTTTCCATAATTCTTTCAATTGTTCATGTTCACCCTTCTTATTTTGTAATTTTTTGAATTACTCTTTATCTATTTACATATGAACATGTTGACTTAACCATTGGAATATAAGCTACTTGAGAGACTAGACAATTTCATTTTATGTTTAGCACAATGCTTGGCACCTAGTAGGTGTTTAATAAATGCTCTTTGAATTGAATTAATAATAGATCATATGTACATAAGACTCTTAGATAAGATTTGTAAACATCTTTACAAATGTTAGCACATTTGATCCTCACAATAATCTTGTAAGGTAGGCGCTATCATTTATTATATATGGCTAGCTGGGTGCTACAGAAGAGGGAGTACTGGGCCCAAAGACAGGAATACTCCTCTTCCTGAGTTCCTAGCCAGCCTCAGACACTTACTAGCCATGTGACTCTAGGGAAATCACTTAACCCTGTTTGCCTCAGTTCCCTTATCTGGAGAAGGAAATGGCAAAGCACTCCAATATCTTTGCCAAAAAAAAAGTTCCAAATGATCACAAAGGATTGGTCAAGTCTGAGCAACAACAATAAAGTTCGCTATTTCTCTGTTTTACAGATGGAGAAACTGAGGCAGAAAGTGGTTAAGTGACTTGCCCAGATATAACTAGTAAATGTCTGAGGCAGGATTGGAATTGACTTATATTTGGAGGTTCCTTTTTGTAAATATTAGGACAGCAATCAGAATAGCCACAATAGTTAAAATGTTGTGTGTGTGTGTGTGTGTGTGTGTGTGTGTGTGTGTGTGTGTATATATATATATACATATATATATATATATATATGTGTGTGTGTGTGTGTGTGTGAGAGAGAGAGAGAGAGAGAGAGAGACAGAGAGAGACAGAGAGAGAGAGACAGAGAGAGACAGAGAAACAGAGAGAGAGAGAGAGACAGAGATAGAGACAGAGACAGAGACAGAGACAGAGACAGAGAGGGGGGGAGAGAGAGAGAGACAGAGAGACAGAGAGACAGAGAGACAGAGGTTCAGAAACAGAGACAGAGATCTGAAGTCCCCAGAGAACTTGGGAAAATTAGTGACTGGCTCAGTATGGAGTTAGCCTGCTAAGTGGAGTGTAGAGAACCAAGGGCGCTTGCTGCCTGGCTGAAACAAAAATATTTGCCCACCATGGGCTGAGTCATGGAATTCTACACATCTCTGGAGCCACAGAGGATTCCCAGGAAGCTTCAGCATGAGTCAGAAAAAGCTCGTTGTTGGAGTTTGGGGCGGCACTCCCACTCTGTTCTATAACTCAATTATTTCTTAGCTGTGTGACCTTGGGCAGGCTATTATACCTTTCTGACTCAGTTTCCTCATCTGTCAGACGGACTTGCTATCTTTGGTGGATTCTTCCATCTTTATTTTTTGTGACTATCAGATCTTTAGGGGCTAGACCTAAATAAATATTTCTAGATTCCCAGACTGAACCTAGAAAGACGGAATAGGCTAGCCAAGCATCCTCTCCGGGAGCAGGCGCTGGGTTATTTCTCCCTGATTGCATCCTAATACCCTCTCTCACAATGAAACTCCTGTGCCCCTTTTCTGACCACTCGTGGCATTGACACAAATGACTGATTAAGTGGAGAAAATTAACTTTTCAAAAAAGGTCAAGGCTTCCTCTCAATATCAGGCAAGGTCTCAGAGGGGAAAATGGGCCCTTTTCTTCACCTTGTGGATCTGAAATGCTATTTTCTGGGAGTAATGAGAAGAAGGGGTCCCGAGGCTACGGAGGTTGCTAAGTTACTCTGGCTTCTCCTGGGTCACTTCTGCTGTCATCCTACCCTCCAAAAATCTTTCCCCACAGGCAATGAGAATAGGAACAGTTAGTGAAGACACTCAATTAATGCCCAGCTCTCTCCTGATTGGCTTTTTGCTGTTTCTCTGGCAGTTTTTGCAAAGACAACTGGCCCTGTGCCTCAGACATCTTGTTGGCAGGTTCGGACTAGCTCACCAGAGCAGGCTTGTCATGTAGCTTTCTAGGAGCTCATTATATTAGCCCATAAACCGATTGTGAGTGGGGATGGCTTCATTCTTTGCACTTGTATTCCCAGCGCTTACCGCACTCTAGGTGTTTAATAAATACTTGTTGATTGACTGATTGCTGCTTCCAACCAATCGTTCCTCAGAAAAGCCAAAAAGCAGGCCGATGATGTCATAGCTGACAGGGCACATTGCCCTCTGGGAGGATGGAAGCCTAGAACCTCAGAGTGGGGAGACGCCTCAGACAGTCCACCCCTAAGCAGCAATCCCAGAAATGTTGGGTCTCGACCTCTCCTTTCATCAGTTCAGAGGACTCCGGATCTGGAAATTCTCTCCACTGAGGCAGATTGGCAGCAACTCCCCTTTAACTGATCATTTTAGATCTCAGCTCTGAGGGAACTGAAAGGTTAAGTAAGGTATTCACCGAGGCAGGATGGGAACTCAAATTTTCCCAACATTAATTCTGGCCCTCTGTCTACTATCCCAGAGTTTCTTAAACTTTCTGTTTGCAACCAAAACAATTTTTATGTATCCCTGGATATATATACATACATATATATATATGCATTTATATATAAAACAACATATAAATATATATATGTATATATATGCATATATACACATATATATTTTTATATGTTGTTTTATATATATATATACACACACATATATAGTGTGTGTATGTATATATATAGTTTGTGTATGTATATGTGTGTATGTATATATGTGGTGTGTGCATGTATGTATATATAGTGTGTGTATATATACATGTATATAATATGTGTGTATGTATATATGTTTATATATGTATATAATATGATAGTGTGTATGTATGTATATAATATGTGTATATATGTATGTATATATAGTATATAATATATAAATCTGATGTTTGCTGATAACAAATCATAATTTCACAACCCCCACATTCAGTTACAAAACCCAATATGGGATTGCAACATATAGTTTAAGAAACTAGAAACTAGACCATCCTGCCTCTTTTGGAAAAGATCTTCAACCTCTTTTAGTTGAACTCCCCCCCTCCATTTCACAAATGGGAGAGCTAATGCATCACCAGCTTAGTCTGACCTTACTTGGAGCCCAAATACACTTAGTTTTGGTTGATTTCTGGCAATACCTGTATTCCTTTTATTTATTTATTTGACTCAACTAGGGATTGAAAATCATAGAGATAGACCTAGAAATAGCAATATGCTAGAGTCAGCTTGAATTTGTCAAGAGCTGATTGTTAAGTTTCCATTGTGATCATTTATACTTCAGAAATGGTCAAATGCTAATAGTTTGAGTTATTATTTTCTCCATTGTCTAGAATGAAAAAAGTATTCATATTAACCTAAAAAATGTGTCTGTTACCCTTTTCTTCCTTCCTCCAAAAGCCAGTTGTTAAATATTTACTAGCATCCCCTAAGTAGAAGTGACTTCTGGTTCAATGACCTCTTTTTTTGTTTGGTTGTTTTTTTTTGTTTTTTGTTTTTTGTTTGTTTGTTTGTTTGTTTGTTTGTTTGTTTTTTGCTGAGGCAATTGGGCTTAAGTGACTTGCCCAGGGCCACATAGCTAGAAAGTATTAGCATCTGAGGTCAGATTTGAATTCAGGTCCTCCTGACTTCAAGGCTGACTAGCTGCCCCAAGTTCAATTACCCCTTTTTATAGATGAGGAAAAGCTACACATTTCATAAGTAGCTGAGCTGAGATTCCAATTCAGATCTCAACTTCAAAGTCAGCACTCATCTCACAGTACTCCCGTGTCTGGGGAACCCCCAAAGAGGAAATTCTCTCTCCCAAAGTGGACTGGGAATTGTTTACAACTCTTACCCCCAGTTTAAGGCACTGACTTGACCAGGGTCACACAGTCTGGATATGTCAAAGATGTGTCTTCCCTGACTTGAAGGCAGGATCTCTAACCATGATTCAGCCTTCCTCTGGTTCCTCTGGAAGAAAACATTTCCCTTGGAGAGGATGCTATGTAGGAGGCTTCCAGCCCCTCCTCTGCCTGAACCTATAACATGTCAGCTGGGTGCCTTCAAATGTATCACTCTATGAGCCCCCCATATGCTCCATGGGTTTCGCATCCATGGTAACACATATTTTACATACCAATTTATTTCCAACAAAGAAAATTAATACTTGATGTGAAGAGATGTCAGGTTCCTGGTTGGGGGCTGGGGAAAGGGAGGATTTGCCTTCAAATCAGAGCGTGTCAGTAAAAATGCCTCATTCTGGCCAAAGGACGGAGAGCTCTCGGGCGTCGGGGAAGGGCTCGGTTAGCTGCTGCCCAGGCCACCTTTGCCACCCTTGATTTCCACCTGCATCCAAGAACACCAAGCAAAGAAACAATAACAATAACAAAACTTCAAACGTTTCCAGGAAGCAATCCCAGAGAAAAAAAAACAGAAACAAAACAAAATTCAGAAGGCAAAATAGGCTACAGGCACTCAAAAGCAAAGACGCATAGGGGGCTTTATTTGGGAGATGAAACTATCCATCTTGGAAAGGTGACATTTAAGAATGAACTCCATTTGTTAGTCTGGTGATCCCCGCTAACCCCTCCCCTTCCCAGGCTCACCTGCTTCATTATTACTTATAATGACTTAATTTTGTGATTATCTTTATGCCCTAATAAAAGCCCTTTTAAACAATTAGGAGTTGTCTCTCTGAAGCTGTATTTTCAATTAATTCGATCGTGTATTTAATAGCATCAGCTGCCTATTAATGTGAACATTTATGTGTGTGGGGGTGCCCTTTGCAGTGGCACTCTAGGCTGACCCCTTTTTGATTTGAGCAGCCTGAGGAGAGCTAAAGATGCTCACTCAGCTGATGGAGGGAGTAGAACTATATGTTGACTTTGAGAGCCCTGAAGTCAAAGTCAGGAGGACCAGGTTCAAGTACCCGATCTACAGCTGACTGGTTATGAAAATTTGGGCAAGGCTCTGCCCTTCTTTCATCCCAGTGTCCTCCTTGGTAAAATGAGGTTATTAGACCAGATGTTCTTTAAGGGTGCTTTCAGGTCTGAGAGGTAACATGCTGCAGTGGAAACAGTAGGAGATTTGGAAATGAATTTGTAGTTGTCACTAAACCCCTCCTCAATGTTGCACTCTATAAAATGAGAGAATGAAACGAGATGATTTTTAATCCCCTTTGAGATTCTCTAATATCGAGTTAGCATTTTGGTGTGAAATTGCTGTCCTGAGTGATTATTTTTGCTTTTTATGACCTTCTTCCCTCCCTTTCTCCTTCATTCCTTCCTCCTTTCCTTTCTTCTCTCCTCCCTCTCTCCCTCCTTTCTTCTTCCCTCCCTTCCTCCCTCTTCCCTTTCTCTTTCCTTCTATCCCTGCCTCCTTCTCTTCCTTCCTTCCTTCCTTCCTTCCTTCCTTCCTTCCTTCCTTCCTTCCTTCCTTCCTTCCTTCCTTCCTTCCTTCCTTCCTTCCTTCCTTCCTTCCTTCCTTCCTTCCTTCCTTCCTTCCTTCCTTCCTTTCTTCCTTCCTTCCTTCCTTCCTTCCTTCCTTCCTTCCTTCCTTCCTTCCTTCCTTCTTTTTCTCCTGTATTCTTTTTTTAAAAGTTACTTTTCTATAAGCACATAACTCAAATATAAATCAATCATCAAGTATTTATTAAGCACTATGTGCCAACCACCATTCTAAGTCCTAGGAATACACATGTAATAACCCTGCACTTAGTACAGTACCTGTAACATAGTAGGTCTTAGAAAATTCTCGTTTGATTTGACTTGAGTTAAATGTCATTATCATTCTATTTTACAGAGAAGAAGAAATCCCATGAGATCATACACGTTAGTCTTGTAGGGAATAGGAAAGAGAATTCAGCTCCTTGCTAAAGTATATGCAGAAACTCATGAGCATCACTGATCCAGACTTGACAAAACACTGTTCCGGGAGGATTGGATCCTTAACAGGAAGAGCCACTCACTCAGGTGATTTTAAAACTAATGGCTCTGCCTTCTGTTTCTCTTTTTCTAGTCTATTTTTTTATCTGCAAAGGGTGTTGAGGTCTCTGTGAGATCACGTCTTGGACTTCCACTGTGGGGAGTAAGGAGTTGATCCTTTCTGTCTGGCAGCTATGTTGAGTGCTCACACATGGTAGAGGATACATGTAACCCTTGGAAAGCTCAATCTGAACTTCAGGACCCTTGCTGCCTCTTCTAGCCTGTTTCTTTGCCTGAGCATAGGTCATTGAACAATGATCTTGAGATAGACAATTTTAGCTTTGGAGACCACCTCGTGAACTCTTTTTCCCTCCACTTTTTTAATATTTTATTTTCCCAGTTCCCAGTTTAAAACTTGGAATTCCAGATTTTCTCCCTTCCTTCTCCCCACCCCGCTATTGAGAAGGCACACGTAAAGTTATGCAAAACATTTCTATAAATAACTTGTGAAAGAAAACATAAATTTCTCCCAAAAATTCAAGGAAAAAAACTAGGCTTCAATATGTATTCAAACAAAATCAGTTCTTTCTCTGGGGATGGAGAGCAATTTTCATCATAAGTCCTTCAGAGTAGTCTTGGATCACTGTAGTGCTGAGAATAGCAAAGTCATTCACAAGTGATCGTCCCACGACATTACTATTACTTTGTATACAGTACATTTCACTTTTCATGAACTCCATGGAGGACTTTCCAGATTTTTCTGAGCATCCTGCTCATTATTTCTTATAGAACAATAGTATTGCATCATAATATCACACCACAATTTATTCAGTCATTTCCCAATTGATAGGCATCCCCTCAACTTCTTTGTCATGAGAAAAGAGCTGCTATAAAATATTTTTATACATAAGATCCTTTGACTTTTTAAAAAAATCTCTTTTGATATATATGCCTAGTAGGGATATTGCTAGGTCAAAGGGTATGCATGCTTTTATAGCTCCTTGACATAAAACATAACTTTTGGTCATTTATCCATTGAGGAATAGCTCTTTTTTAAAATAAATTTAACTCAGTGCCCTCTACATTTGAGAAATGAGAACTTTATCAGAAAAACTTGCTTCCAAATTCTTTTCACAATGACTGCTGCTAATTCCTCCCCAAATTTATGCTATTCTCTCTTTCCTTTCACCCCTTTCCTCCTCAAAAGTGTTTTGCTTCTGACCACCCCCTCCTGCTCTCTCTTCAATCTCCTCTTTTCTCATATCACCTTCCCCTCCTACTTTCTTTCAGGGTAAGATAGATTTCAATACCCATACTCCAACCTCATGAGTTGTAGAGTTCAGAATCCTTGGCTTCCTTAGTCAGACCTGATTGGTAGCAAGAACTATCTGTCACTATCCCTTTCTTTGAAAAAAAAAAAACCACTTCCAGGAAGTGGCTCAAAACAAGCCCGACTTCCTAGAAGATATACACAATGAAGGAATTATTTGCAAAGTCCAGAGCCAAGCTAAAACCGAAATGACTGTTTGAAAACACCACAAAATGACTCATGCTATTATGTTTTATTTACTAACCTTTTGGGAGAATATTAGAGGACTTAAAGTCTTTCATGTTTGCAGTCCTTGTCAAAGCACTACTATGAGTGTGTGTACGTGTGTGTTTTGAGAATTTATTTTGTAGTGGACAAAATAAATGACTCTCCTTTGCCTAGTCAGCATCATCCAATGAGTGCTTTTTTGATCCTCTTTGATTAGATATGAGACAAATCTAAACTTTAAATGGTTTTTCCCTGGAACATCAGGGTTAGGTCTTAAAGAGCCAGAGACAATGAGAAAAGAAGCTGATTCTTCTTTTTTAGAAGCCAGGGTGCCCTGAATTTGAAGCAGCCCAGACTCAGAGCCTTTTAGTGGAAAAGGGCATTTTCAGATTCCATTGGTCAGTGCAAGTCTGCTGTTAACAGTATTTTTTTTAAAGGCAAGTTCTTTTTTTAAAAAAGGAGCTTACTTTCTTTACAAGGGACATTGTTGTTGAAGTTGTTGAAGGATAGGAGTCATCACAGTAATAGAATTCCTTCACAACTTCCCTATTTCTAGCCATCCATGCTATCATTCTTCCAAATCAGAAATCTTAACATCATGTTGGATTGGCTTATCTGCCGTGATTTCATTTACAATCCTTCATTACCTGGCTCCAGTCTATCTTTCCAGGCTTATTGGACTTTACTCAGCTTCATGCTATCTATGTTTCAGCCAAATTGGTGTATTTATTACTTTTCACACATTGCTGCCCCATCTCCATTCCCTTAAACAAACTATCCTCCATAGCTAGAATGCATTCCCTCCTACATTCTATCTCTTTGAATATCTAGCCTCCTTCAAAGCTCAGCTCAAGCATCTCCTTTGATCAACATCTCCATGAGACCTTTCCCCATCAACAGCTAAGTGTCCTTCCACCCTCCCATGAATTACCTTAGATTGATTTGGAATATATTTCATTTGGATAGATGGACACATGCAATATATATAGATGTATATATAAAACATGGTAATATAAGTATATATTATATGCATATATATATCTATATACACACACACATGCACTAGTCTCTTTCCACCCTCCTATGAATTACCTTAGATTAACTTGGAATATATTTCTTTTTTTTTTTTGTTAATAAAAAGTTGTTTTTTTTATTTATAATTTTTTCACAGTATATATGCATGAATAATTTTTTTATAATATTATCCCTTGTATTCATTTTTCCAGATTATCCCCTCCCTCCCTCTACTCCCTCCCCTAGATGACAGGCAATCCCATACATTTTACATATGTTACAGTATAACCTAGATACAATATATGTGTGTAAATACCATTTTCTTGTTGCACATTAAGTATTATATTCCAAAGGTATAAGTAACCTGGGTAGATAGACAGTAGTGTTAGTAACAGTTTACATTCACTTCCCAGTGTTCCTTCTCTGGGTGTAGTTGTTTCTGTCCATCATTGATCAACTGGAAGTGAGTTGGATCTTCTTTATGTTGAAGATTTCCACTTCCATCAGAATACATGGAATATATTTCTCATGCATATATGAACACACATATATGTATAGATATGTATATAAAACATATGGTAATATAAGTATATATACTTATATATGTGCATATGCACAAATGTCTTTCCATCCTTCTATGAATTAATTACCTTAGATTGATTTGGAATATATTTTTTATGGATATATGAACACATGCATTTTATATATATGGATAGATAGATAGATAGATATGTATATAAAACATATGGTAATATAAGTATATATTGTATGCATATACACATATACATACACATACACAAAGTGTCTTTCCACCCTCCTATGAATTACCTTAGATGGATTTGGAATATATTTCACATGTATATATGAACATATGCATATACATATAGATATGTAAACAAAACACGTGATAATATGTGTATATATTATTACACACACACACACACACACACACACACACACACACACACATATATACATACACAAGTTTCCTGAATAGAATGTAAACTCCTTGAAGGCAGGGGTGAATTATTCCGTATTTGTATTTATATTACCTAGTTTAATGCTTGGCACTTAGTAGGTATTTAACAAATGCTTGTTCATTGACAAATTGAATACCCTATTTGATAGTAATTAGTATCAATAAGACAACAGACACATTACAGTAACAGAGCATTTCCACTGGCCAGTCTAGTGGCTTGTATAGTGCAGGTGCTCAATAGAAGTTGATTGAATTTTAAATAATAACAAGTAAGATTTGAATTTTATTTCTCCCCTTTTACCTCTCATTATGTTACAAGCTCTGGTATCATACATAGGTACTAAACTCCAGACTTCTGGAAAACGCTCACCGCTCAAGGAGAGCTCTCTCCATCCCCTTATATGGGACCCTGAGTTAATGGCTCCACCCATTAACATTTGCTCATTGTTTTGTTCGACAGGTGTTGGTCTTGGATCACCAAGAATACCGTATAAATGCTAAATATTTAGAGATCCCAGACTTAGAAGCAGAAATGCTTCCTTCTGGCAAATCTATATTTATTGTGTTATTTCACCAACAAAGGCTAAAATGCTAACTAGCCTCGTGAATAATTTGTGGAGGGGGATGTGACCATTTTTCTAAGTCAGCCCAGTGGGCTCAGTTCATTGCACTCCCCACCTAAAAATAAATTCGCTCGCTGACTCCAACCAGACCTATACTTGCTGCAAGTGAAGCAAACTTATGGGGACCATTAAAATGCCAGTGCATTGGAAAATAACAGTGAAGTGAACACTGATTTGCATTTATGTCATAAAATAACTTGTCACCTTCAATTTATCACAGTAATTGGTACCAGAGGAGGACGCTTGATGCTTACATGTGGAGCCAAGCCACCTTTGTTCACCTCCCACTCCTCGCCTTCTCTCCAGCCCCCCCTTCTCTCCTCAAGGAGAAACAGGTCTATATGGAGGGAGGTGGGACCTGGGCATTGTTCCACATCTCAATTGAGTTTGGAAAATCAGCTGCCGTGATGTATATCTTGAAGGTATATGGTGCTTTCTGTCGCATCTACGTGCTAATGTCAGGCTGATAGAGCCAGGGCTGGGCGTGGAATATATCCAACTCTGAGCTTGAAAGGTCTATTAAGGATAACATAGTGGGGACCATATGATGCTCCCATTGCAAAGGGTAAGTCCAGAAACATGTGTCTATGGGACCATACATGATAACATCACAATGTTTATATAATATACACACATATATATGACTCTGGACTTTCCCTTTAGAAAGATATATAAGATATTACAATTTACAAATAATACACACTCATATATGTGTGTATGTAGGGCAGCTCGGTGGTACAGTGGATAGAAGACCAGGCCTGAAATCAGGAAGATTCACCTTTCTGAGCTCACATAGCGATGTGATCCTGGACAAGTCACTTAACTCTGCCTTAATTTTCTCATCTGTCAAATGAGCTGGAGAAGGAAACAGGAATCATTCCAGTATCTTTATTAAGAAAATCTCAAATAGCATCATTAAGAATCAGACATGACTCAAAATGCCTGAACAACATGTGTATATATGCAAACATATAAACATATACAAATATATAAACATCTATGTAAAGAGATTAAATGGCTATCAACAACATGTGATTTCCTTGGTAGTGGGAGGAATAAATTATGGTTTGTAAGATTACCTGAACAATTTATGCCTCATAGAGCTCTTTATCAAGACAGAATGATTCAGATTCTATTATTCAAATCCCATAAACCAAATGTTACATTTGATTCAACTGAACAAGCATTTAAGAGGTATCAATTGTATATACCAGATACTGGAGGAGGGAGTAAGATTTAAAGATCAAGTCAGGCTCGTTCTAGTAAGGGAAATGAGATAGGTTTCTTATTTCTGGTGTCGTTAAGTACAAAAAAGAAGTCTTTCCTAAGGGCCATGGAGAAGCAAGAGGAGGGAGAAATGAAATGAATAGCAAGAGCTTGACTAGGAGTTTATTTAATGTTGACTTAATTTGACCATGATCAGAGAAACCTAGACGTTTTAGTTCCTTGTAGGAATTTAACTTTTTTAACTTAAAGGTGTCATTAGCATTGTAAAGTTTGGTTCTCCCATGTTTGAAAGAGCATATTAGGAGGGATGTAGAATTTGCATACAGAATAATAAAAAGGATAGTGGATGCAGAGTCCATCAAATGAGAGCTTTGAGGAATCAAATGTGTCCCCTGATACTCACTAAGGTTCTTCAGGAGCTTATCTTCTCTAGTTCCATTTCCTCATCTGAAAACGAGAGATTAGACTAAACAATCTCTGAGGTCCTATACTATAGTCCTTACTGGACTATAACTCTGAATGGATTGCGATTCATGAGTCTGGGGCAAAAGCATATTAATAAAGTGGTGATTCCAGGCAGCAAGGAGGTCCAGTGGTTAGAGGAATCTGGAAGACTTGAATTCAGACACTCAATGGCTGTATGATCCTGGGCAAGTCACTTAACATTATCTAACTCAGTTCCTCATCTATAAAATGCCAAATGAGGTCACAAAGAGTTCCTCATCTATAAAATTATATATATATATATATATATATATATATATATATATATCTCCATGCTAAATTGTAGCCTTCTTTAAAGTGGTAGAGAAAGGGAAAAGAGGATAGTAAAATAAAAAGTGTATAGGATAGAACAAAAGAAAACGTAATAGGAAGCAGAGAAAAGCTGGGTAGCTTTCATACACATAATAATGTATAATAGCTATTATACAAGTTTTCTTGAAAATTTATTGTCATGTTGAATCCTTTCTTATGATCTGCTATGTACATGGCAATTTTTTTCATTTCTCATTTTGTATTTAAGTTTTTTAAAAATTACAAAAAGTATAAAAGTCCTTTCTGAAAATAAAATAAATACCCCCCCAAAAAAAAGAAAAGAAAAGAAAGGAGACAGAGTTGTATTGGGGAAGTGTAATGTTCTTCACTAAAATGTAATGTTCTCTGGGAGCAGGTTTCTTGGAGAGTTTCTGGGAGCAGCCTTAGTTTCAGTTCAAAGTAATAATCATCTCAAATGCAGCCAGGAATTAAAGTCCAAATCCTTTATTGTTTCCTTTTAATTCTTGTCTCTTTTCCTGGGGCCCAGTTAGCTTTAATAGTGGACTATCTCTCTCCTTGGTTCCAAGAGCTCCCTCCGAATGTCTCAGAATCCCAAGGTTTGTCCTTCAGCCTCCAGCCAGCACAGTGGTGGAAAATGGAATGAATCTGACTCCGTCTCCGAGAGCGTGGGCTTGTAGGCTTCTGTGTCAGGCCCTGACTGCTTCTTGCTTATTTGCTCCAATCCTTATATCACTAGGAAACCATTATTTGTTGTAGGATTAAATCAATGCTAAATTAGATTTCACCATTGTCTCCTCAATTCCACTCAGTACCTTGTTTCAAGTTCTGGCCCATAACATCTCCTTGTAGGATTAAATCAATCATACTGAACCAGGCTAAGTTAGATAATTATTGTCTCTATCAGTTCCACTATCTTAGTACCTTGTAAGAATCATAACAGGGAAGGGGTGATGGATTGGGAGTCACAACACTATGGTTCAAACCTTCTTGTAGGACTTTAGGCAAATCACTTAAATTTCACTAAACCTCAGTTTTCTCATCTGCAAAATAAGGATGTTGAAGTAAATGGCCTTTTACTTCTAGATCTATAAATCCATGATTAGTCATTAGGAATCACCATTAGGCATTGCACTTTCTCAATTTTATTACTTTTTAGATATGTCTTCATTTGCATTTTTATAGTTAGCCTGTATATTCCATCTCCCCTCTCCATATCTCATTAGCTGTTAAATCTTGTTGATTTTCCTGTCAAACCATATTTCACATCTGTCTCCTTTTCCTTTTCCTTTTCCTTTCTCTCGTAACTACCATGAAAGTGGAAGTCCTCATTACCTTTCCTGTGAACTATTCCCAATAGCCTCCTGGCCTCCAGTCTTTCCTTTCTCTAATCCATGCTCCACTCATCCTCCACAACTAATTCTTTTAAAGCATAATTCTAGCAATGTCATCTTCTGGTTTAAGAATCTTCAGTGGGTTCCCTTTTGCTCCTCAGAGAAACTACAAATTCTTCATCTTGATGATCAAAGACCTTCACCATCGGGCTCCACCCCACTTTCCTTGGTATATTACATGTTCCTTTCCTTCACACATCTAGGTTCCAGCCATATTGGTCTCTCTTGGGTATTTCCAGTCTTCAACATAATATTTCTGAATCCCATCTGAAATGTATTCTCCTTCTCTTGCGTTCTTCTAACCCCCAGCTTCTTTCAAGGATCAGTTCAGTACTGTCTCTTAGAAGATTCTTGATATTCTTAGCTACTGAGTTAGAAAAAAATAATAACAAAGTTCATTTGGAAGAACAAAAGTTCAAGAGCTTCAAAGAAACAAGGGAGAAAAAGATTTAAAGGAAGTAAATTCAGCAGTATCCAACCTTAAACTTTATTATAAGATGAGAGCATTGTTGAAGCATAAAAATGATCATTTCAATTATTTTTAAATACAAAATTTCTTGTTTAAATAAAATCTATGCATCTGAGAATAGAAGAAATGCAGAAAATTGGGAGGGGGGACTCCTACTTCTCCTATTCTTTCTCAAATTATCATGTGTATACTTCATATACTTCTGTATACCACCCCTGCTCTTAATTGGAATATATTTCTCTTGAGAACATCCTAGGATGCTTTCTTTTTTATTTTTGTATCTCCAGTGAGAGGCTTTAATTGTTTGTTGTCATATGTCTTTCTTAGATTCTCGTGTGCTTTATCTTCATTTTTCTTATGATGCTAGGATACTGTTACTTTCACAGACCACAATTAATCCAATCATTCCCCAATTTGAAGAGCGTATAAAAATGCTTCCCAATGATGGGGAAATGATGTCGTTGTTAGGGTAGAAGTAACATTGAGAAATCAGCAATCCCATTCTCTCTCCTGTCATATAGGAAAGCTAATAATAACTAACATCTACGTAGTGTTTTATCGTTTGCAAAAAGCTTTATCATCAATTACATCACAGCAACCCTATAATAATGTGTTATTATTATCCCCATTTTATAGATGAAGAAACTGAGACTGAAAAAAACAGTCCCATACCATCCGGCACGTATTTGCTGCTAGACTCAGATTTCTCCCTCCCATTCTTTGTTACATTTGATAGATGCCAAAATCAGGATAAGTAATCCCAAAGAATATTAGTATGCAAACCAAAAATGGGAACAATAAGGTTTAAAATTGTTTCTCTACCATCTTGCTATAGATATGTGTCTGAATATGACACATCTTCCACCCCCAGCCCACCCCCTCCTCTCCATATGAAGCCCAGAGATTGCTAAGGAGTGTGGATTTTGAGTGTTAACCCTTGTTGAGTCTACCAGAAATTGCTTTCCCAAGGAGGTTTTGCAATTTCAGCAGCCTGCTCTAAGCTCTGAGCTAGTGTGAAAGCTGCCAGTCATCCTCTGACATCAATTGTTGAGCAGCTGACAGACAGTGATGAGCCTTATTATCATCAGTGACAAGGATGCCTTTTCCATATCATACCTGTCAAGAAACCCCAGTTTATCGGGTGTAAAGCAACTCTGTGATGAGAAGGCATCAGACACAACAAGAAACCTCCAGGGCCATAAGGGAGCTCATCTAGGCAGTTTTGTATCCCCAGAGTTGTATCAGGAAAAAGGACAGAGGTGGAACCCAATCAGGAGATCAGATATACTGCTACCTGTGGGTTTATGTGATCAGTTCCTCCCCTCAGGGCAGGAGGTGAAGGATGGGGGGGGATTTTAGCTACATCTGGCAAAAAATGTTGGAGTCAATAGATAATCCTTAGAAGAGAGAGGGAGAGTATTTCTGAAAAGCAGAGGAGATGAATTCCATTGGTTGATATTGATGGGCAGAATCACTGGATTACCATTTTAGTATTTAGACTCCAAAGGGACCTTGATCCAACTTCCCCCCTCCTACCTGAATTTTAGAGATAAGGAGATGATGCACAGAGAGGTGAAGGGATTGGCCCAAGTTCATGTAGCTATTAAGTAAGAGACCTGGGATTTGAACCCAGTTCCTTCACCTTCAAACCCACTACTTCTTTCCACTATTGGCCATAGATATAATTGACCTAGATTCTAGGAGAACATTTGACAAAATCTCTAATTCTGTCCCTGTGGGAAAGATAAGAAGAGATGTGCACTAGACAATAACACAATTAGGTACATTTAGAGCTGGTTGAATGGCTGGACTTCAAGAGTAATCAGGCAGTAATGATTTTATATCAACTTGGCAAGAAGTCTCCAGTGGAGTGCTTCAGGAATCTGTGGTTGGTTCTGTGCCATTGAACACTTGCATCGGTGACTTAGATAATGAGATGGATTTTTCAGATATGCTGTTGACACAAAGTTTGAAGGGATAGCTAATATACTGGATGAGAAAGTTATGATTAAAAAAAAATCTTGCTTTATTACCTTTTGCCTCTTTTTGCATTTCCAGCACTTAGCACAGCATAGTATCTGGTGCATAGAAAGTACCTAATAAATGTTTGTCAATTATTGGTTGACATGCTAGAACACTGGGTTAAATGTAACATGAAACTTAATATAGATAAATGGTCATTCCTATCCTTGGATTGCAAATTTTCAATGTAACGAGGAAAAGATAGGGAAGCTAAGGTTAGGTAGTAGTTTATATGAAAAGATAGAGTACAATGTAATTTCAATATGAAAATTTGTAGCATGTCTTGGTAGCCAAGAAATCTAATATATTCTTTGTTTACATAGAGACAAGCACAGTGTCTAATGCTATGTGGGTGATAGCACCTTCTACTTAGATCATGACTAGAGAAATATCCCATTGTGCCGACAAACTGAGAAGTGACAGAGAAGGGTGATAAAAGCTCTTGAGTTCGTGCCATAAGAGAATCAGTTGAAAAGATCTTGGGATATTTATTCTGAAGAAGACTGGATCTGTTAATCAACATTTATAATGACTCTACTCTGTGCCTTGTACTGTACTAAACTTTGGAGATAACAAAGAGAGGAAAAAGATAGTCCCTGTCCTCTAGGAGTTTACAATCCAATGGAGAAAAACAACAAACAAAAGGAATCAGAAAAGAGGGATGGGGGATATAGGGGAAATGTTTGTTGCTAGATAAAATGGGAAAGTCCATAGGATTATGGGAAATGAAGAGATTGAGGATCTCCTTAAATGGAGGTTCTGGAAGCTCTCTGCTCTCCATCCTTCAATGGGACGGAAGGAGAGTACCAGGGTTCAAGGGGACTGACGAAGATGGCAACAATGATGATATCTGAGTTCCAGAGCTAAAGTGAAGGAGGAAGAAGCTCCTGGAGTATGGAAAGATGGAGAAGAGCATACCCAGGTGGGAATTGAAAGGAAGATTTAGCAGAATCCCAATGCTCATGATACTTATCTTTCCAAGTCATTTAACAACTTAGTATCCCAAGTATTTGAAGAAATAAATTAGTCCTGCTTGACCTCAGAGAGCAGAACTAGAGCCAACTGATAAAAGTTGCAAAGGGGCAGATTTAGGTTTGAGAAGTGTCCTAATACTAAGGGCTGGAAGAAAAACTGGATTGGGCTGATTGGGGAGGTAGTGATTTCTCCCTTACTTGAGGTTTGCAAACAAAGGCTGGATAGGTATTGGTCAGGTAGGTTGTAGAAGTATTTTTATTCATGTCCAGGTGGAATCAAGGGGCCAGTGATATCACTTCCAATTCTGTGCCATAAACTCCCTAAACTCATAAAACTACCAGTCAGAATTTGAACTTGGGATTCTGATTTGAAAGCCAGCACTGTTACCTCTCTATCAGGCTACCCATCTAACGTCACAATTATTATGACTATGATATATGTAAATGATATTGTACCTATAAAACTTTACCAGATGTGAATTGGAGTAATTGTCACTGTCATTATGATGACAAATATGGGACACCTACTCAGGCTTTCGGATTCCAGTTCATTTTCCATTACACCACAGGGCCAACAGAATGAGCAGAAAGATTAGGTTTTATCTTTTGCAAGGAGCAGGGAAAGGGGCTAAAGTTGGCCTCTGGATATATACTGCTCTGTCCAGATAAAGCTGATGTTAGAGACAGGAACAATGATAACTTCTCAGGAAATCTCCACGCTGATGGGTTTCTATTTCCCTCTTGACACACTGGAGGGCAAAAGCAATGAGCCGTTTATGGTCTGATTGGTTCACTTGGATAGGGGTTGTAGAAGTCATGGCAATAAGACACATCCCTTGTAAGGGATACTTCAAAAAGGGATGTAGAAAAGCAGTTACTGTCGGGATTGCAAGAGAACCAGATATTCTAGTCAGAGAAGAGTCTCGGGTACTATTATCCCTGGCTTTATGGCTCCAAAGCCAAGTTTAAGTATAGGTCCAATGCTGTGTTGAACATGGTGCACTCCCACTAGATCAGATGGAGAAAGAGACTCTTACCATCTGTTAAACTCGTAGGACAGCTTAGTCTCTGCTTCATCTAATTTGACAATGCAAGAAATTAAGCACCTCCTTTGTGCATCTCTACCACCGAACACCTGTTTGAATGAGGTAGGGTTCCTTGCTTCAAGACTTTATTACTCCCAGAGAATGAATTTAGAGGATTCAACTTTTGCCCTAGGGTAATTTTCCCTAGGTACTCACTCTCTAAAGCCTTTTTGTTTTATGAATGCTATTTAAGATAGTGGGAAATTCTATTTTATCCTCTTCTATCTCACTTCATCCTGTCTGTTATCTTAACCCATCCCATTCTATCCCATCCTACCCTATTCCATTCTATCTTTTTTTAAATTTATTAATTTTATAATTATAATTCTTTTGACAGTACATATGCATGGGTAATTTTTTTTTACATTATCATCTCTTGTATTCACTTTTCCAAATTTTCCCCTCCCTTCCTCTACTCCCTCCCCTAGATAACAGGCATTCCCATATATAATAAATGTGTTACAGTAGAACCTAGATACAATATATGTGTGTAAAACCGAATTTCTTGTTGCATGGTAAGAATTGGATTCCGAAGGTATAAGTAACCTGAGTAGAAAGACAATAGTGCAAACAGTTTACACTCCTTTCCCAGTGTTCCTTCTCTGGGAGTAGCTGTTTCTGTCCATCAACTGGAACTGAATTTATCCCATTCTATCTTATCTCATCCTAAACTCTCCCATCCCATTCTATTCCATCCTATCCATCTCAATCCATCCTATCCTATATTATATTTTGTCTTGTCCTATCCTATTCCAACCGGCCCAGCCCAGTCTCTCCTGTTCTAGCCATTCTGTTACAGTCTAATTTATTTAATTTCGCTCAACAAATATTTGCTAAACTCTTAATATGTGTTCGACACATATATTCAGTTTCTGTGTTAGACATAGAACTGAGGTAGGTATACAAAGACATAAAAAGATAAGTTCTTGCCTTCAAGATTTTATATTTATCTGGGGTCATAAAGAAGGCATACAAATACACAAATCAATCAATCAAACAATAAGGGCTTATTAATTCTACAGTGTGCTCTGAACCACATGAGACCCTGTGGATATAATAGCAAAAAAGAAACAAATCCCACTCTTGAGGAGTTTAAATACTATTGGGTTCACTATAGGTGCATAAAACAGTATATGTCACATATTAGCAAATTTCAAGGTAAAGTGGGGTTTGTCAGGGGAGGTAGAGAGGGCATGAGAAGCTGGGAGAGTTCAGGGTGGAAATATTAAGGTGGAAATATTAAGCTTTTATACCATAATGCACAATGGTTTCAAGAGGAATAACATTAAATAGAATTTATCTCGAACTTTACATTTAGCATTTGCAATTAGTTGACAAGCTTTTTCTTAAGCATTTAATTTGTGCCAGATATTGTGCTAAGCACTGAGGATGAAAAGAAAGGTTGTTTTTAAAGTCTCTACCCTCAAGCAACTCATATTTTAATTGAATGACCAATAACTATATAATTGGTTACATAAAAGGAAGGGAAGAAAGAAAACAGGCATTAATTAAATACCTACTATGTACTGAGCATTATTATAAGTCCTCTACAAATTTTGTAGCCTTTGATTCTCACAACGAACAACTCTGGAGATAGGTGCTATTATTATCCCCATTTTACAATGGAGGAAACTAGGGTCAGACAGCTAATAAGCATATAAGGCTGGGTTTGAATATAGGTCTTCCTGTCTCCATGCCCAGCACTCTCTCCATTGTAGTTGCCATAATATAAGAAATAAATTGAGCAGATGGTCATTTGAAAGGGGACATTTCAGCTGAGTGACCTGAGAAGGTCACCTGCACTTTTTCAGTTAAAGCCCATTCCTAAAGGAAGCCAGGGAAGCCAGAAATAACATTCCAGGTGTGGGGGGGGGAGGGGTAATAAAGGCAAAGGCACTACTGGGAGGTGACCTGTTGTGGGTAGGATCAGTAGGATTGTAGAGCATTGAGGGAGTTGTCATGAGAAGACTGAAAAAGTAGTAAGGACCAGGGTAGAAAGCACTTTAAAAGCCAAACAGGGGATTTTATATTTGATCCTAGAGGTAGAAACTTACCTCTAGGTAATAGAAATGATTAGAGCTCTATAAGCAGGAGAGTGGTATGGTCAAGTCACTTGATGCAGGGAGGTAAGTTCTATCATTATACCCATTTTACAGATGAAGAAAGTAAGATTAAGAATGCTTTTTTAAAAAATTGCCTAGGATTTTTATAGCACTACCTGAGGCAAAATATGAACTTTGATCTTCCTGACTCCAAATTTAATATCCTCTGCCCAGTCTAAGACACGGAGGAAGAGAATGATTAACATGTCATAGAACCAGGAGAAAAAGTCTTAAAAAAGAATGTGGAATTTCTAGTCCTTTTGTCTAAAGAGAACAACAAATTGATGGAGTGGAAAGTATTGGGGGATGGAGAAATCAATTCTTGGCTCTGTTTCCGTGATGGAAGGTGAAGTTTCTTCCCTCTGAGCCTCAGTTTCTCTATGTATAAAAAGAGGCAGTTGAACTGAATGGCTCTTGAGATTCCTTCCAGCTCTCAACTTGAGAGCCTATCTGATGTTTAATGTCTCTTCCTTTTCTTCGATCTGGTGCTCCTCTCCCATCAACCTTGCTCTCTGTTTTTGATCTACCCTCTTAGTTTAGGTGTTCATCATCCATCTCTCACTTGGATTGTTGCAACAGCTTCCTCATTGGGTTCTCTGCCTCAAGTCTCCCCACATACTTTGGCCCAAAAAATTCTTTTTTTCTTTTCTTTTCTTTTTTTATAGTTTTTACTTACCAGATATATGCATGGGTAGTTTTATAGCATTAACAATTGCCAAATCTTTTGTTCTAATTTTTCCCCTCCTTCCCCCCACCAGATGGCAAGTTGACCAATACATGTTAAATATGTTAAAATATAAATTAAATACAATATATGTATACATGTTCATACTGTTATTTTGCTGTACAAAAAGAATCGGACTTTGAAATAGTGTATAATTAGCCTGTGAAGGAAATCAAAAATGCAGGTGGGCGAAAATAGAGGGATTGGGAATTCTATATAGTGGTTCATAGTCATCTCCCAGACTTCTTTCCCAAGCAATTTTTCTTAAGTACAGATCTGACCATGTAATTTTCCTGCACAACGGAATTCAGTAGTTTCCTATTGCCTGGTGTATTAAAAAAAAAAAAAAAAATCAATAAACGAGTCTGCTTAGTTTCCAAAGCCCCACCCTATCTTTCGAGCTTTCTTAGACATTACTCCTCCCTCATTCTACTTCAACCAACTGGCTTGTCTCTCTTTCCACTCCCTGAATACCAAGCCCCTTATCTGTGCCTTTGGAGCTGCCCTCCCCCAAGCCTGAAATGCATTCTCTCTTTACTCCTTCCTTACTGCAGCCTTCTTTTCCTTCAAGAGTCAGTTTAAATATGTATTCATATATTGGATTTAACATATATTTTAAAATATTTAACATGTATTGCACTACCTGCCAGCTGGGGATAGGGTGGGGGGAAGGAGGGGAAAATTTGGAATAGAGGGTTTGGCAAGGGTGTTGAAAAATTACCCATCCATATGTTTTGTAAATAAAAAGCTATAATAAAATTTTAAAAAAGAGTCAGTTTAAAAACATTTTCTTTTGCAAGAAACTTTTCTTGATCCCCAAATGCCAGTGTTCTCCTTCCTAAATGACCTCATTAAACTTACCTACCTTAACAACTACTTTGTATGTATGTGCATGTCTATATAAAGTGTGCACCTATTTAATTTCATATTCATGCTATTTTTATAAGCACTTGTTGCCTGCCCCATTAGAATGTAAACTCATTCCAGGGAAGAATTGTTTCTCTTTTTTGTACTTGTATCCCTTGTATCTATGGCACTCAGTAAACACTTACTAAGTATCTTTGATTAGCTAAGTATCTCAAGTATTCAGGGCCTAGTTGCTATATAGGTTGGAGAGCTGTCCTTGGTATTTCTCAAGATCTGGGAGGAGAGCTGACCTCTGTATCTGAGGAGGTCACTCAGCCCAACACCCTCTGGAAGAAATTCCTCCAGGGAAGTGCTCTGTATCTCTTGGCTTGACTGATTCGAAAGTGTATTGAATCCATAAGGATTGACTGCAGGGAGTCATCTGTGCTTGGGTGATCTCTGGGGAAGGATTTTAATAACTTAATAGGCCCTTTTCATCTCAAATTTCCGTGGCTCCCAGGCAGGCTGATTAATGGAATGATAGCTCCGGCATATCCCCAGGGCTCTATAATCTGGGGACAGCATCGGGAGTTGATTTGTATCAGTCTAGAGACCCATCCACTCTTCCTCTTAGGTCTTGCTCACTTTCTAAAGGACATCAGCTAAGCACTCAGTAAAGTCTTTTATGAACCTGCCAAAGATGCTGTGGGGGCTTTAGAAAATGTGACAAGAACAGACATTTTCCTTCCTCTGCTTCCGAGTTTTGAGAGATTTCAGCCAAGGTGATTTTTTTTTCACAGTCCTGTGGGTGATTACCTCATTTCCCTGGCATCGTCGGGACCATCTCCCTGAATACAGGAGCTCTTAATGACTTTTCTTGAGGGAGGGAGGGAGAGAACCCATACTTGTCACTGCAAAGGGGAGGAAAGTTTCCAACATGAAATTCAAGAGGGAGATGACACTCCAGGACAATAGTTCTGTCTCCCGATGGAAGAGTCCATAATGGTCTGACTGCTCTTTTTGTCACTTGTGGTGGTGAGGACCCACCGGACTGAACCTCTTTTATCTGATTCTTGAATGACTTGGTTCTAATACCTTGCAAATTAAATCAGAAAGCAGGACACTAAAGCAATGCTGAATGCTAAGTAAGTGAGTTAATGACCAGTCTCAGCCAGGGGAAGAAATTAAAGAACACCTGCCTCATTTGGGTAGAAAGGGTGGGGGGAAAGGGCTTTTCCATACTCTTATCAGACATGATTATTATGTTGCTGTTGTTACTGTTGTTTGGGAGAATCCTTATGGGAATTACTTGAAGGCATGAACTGTATTTTGGTCTTTTTGCCATTTAGTTCAATACGTGCTTAATAAATGTTTAACTGGTTAGGCAGTGCACAGTTGGAGGGAAGGGAAGGGGAACTATATCCAACAATGAAAGTGATATACAAAAGACATCAAGAAGACTTTTTTTTTAAACGAGTTAGGTTGGAACAAGGTCATTAACAGGATTGTAAATGGCAGACAGCATAAGTGGCTAGCACAAGGTCAAACACAGGTGTGGCTCAGAGGAGAACCCAGGGTAGCAAGTACTTTAATAGTATTCTAGCTAATTGCCTTTTGAGATTGTCAGAAACTGCAAAAATATTTAGGCTCATAAATCGAAATTACTTGGATTCCCTTATATCCTTCGTCAATGAGCATTAAACTCAAACTATGTTATAGGAACTGTGCTTTTCTGTTGAGAATATAAAGACATAAATGAAATAACCCCTGCCTCTAATCTATTGGGTGGAAAAATATATTAACTTATATAAATGTAGCACCTACTCAAGTCCAACTTGCATTTTTGAGCTGGGGTTTACAAAAAGCTTACTTCTCCAGAAGGATTCTAGGACTACTAACCTTTTGCTGCTTATAACTCATGAGCCCCCATCCAATATACTTCCCATTGATTATCAGTCAGAGGTAATTAGCTTTTAGAAAGGGTGTTTATTAAGTCGATATAACAAGGACAGTTGTTATAGAAAAAAATCTTTTCAAACTGGGGGTGTACTCTCTTTTTATATAAGAAGCATCCCTGGGGAAAGTGGCATTAAACATGAAAGCGTTTGTGGTCAAAGGATACACTTATACCTTCTATTTATTGGGAGTTATTTTCTCCTTTTGTAGAGATCTTGGGAGATTCCCTTTAGGGAACATAACTCTCCTCTGAGCTCTGAGGGTCAGGGCCCTTTTAGAATCTTGAAACTGCTTTTTAGTTTGTCTCTTAGTTCCTTCTTCAAACACTGTCAACTGCCAAACTCTTCTGAGGACACAACTGGATCCATATCCTATACAGCTCTGATTGCTCCAATGAATTTTAGTCATACACAAAATAAATATACTCAAAATAAATACAAAACCATTCAGGAGAGAAGGCACTAGCAGTGAAGAGGATCAGGAAAGGTGTTTGCTGATTTGTAGATAGCATTAAGGGAGACTATAGAGTACTGTGACATAGAAGGGTGGGGCAGGAGATGGCAAAGGGGAATCTCAAACTGTGCCAAGGACAAGGACTCTGGAGAGGTCCCCAGAGACCCAGGAGGGCTACAGGAAATAGTTTGTGTTATGGACCTTTCCCCTCCAGGGGAAAGCTAGATGTGCCAGATGAAGAATGTAAAACAACTCAGAAAGGCTCAGTGCAAGGTCACTCAGGGAGTCAGTAACAACAACAAAAAAAAAAAAAAAAAGAGAGAGAGAGAGAGATTTGAACTCAGGTTCTCTGAGATGGCAACAACATTCCCAACAGAGTAAGGAAGGAAGACAATATATCTATATATGTACAGCTATCTACCTATAGGTAGATAAACATGTACACATGCATATGTATGTGCTCATATGGTATGTTGTACATACACATGTATGTAAATATATGCACATACATGTGTATGTCATGGGTGTGGGGAGAGAAAAAAGAGAAAGAAGGATGAAGTGCACAGAGAGACAGAAAGAAGAGAAAGAGAAGGAAGAGAGAGAAGATAAAAGGAGATGGGGGAGAGAAAGAGCAAGAGAAGAAGAAAAAGAAAGAAGAGGAAGAGGAGAAAGAGGAGAAGGAGAAGAAAAAGAACAAGAAGAACAAGAAAAGGAGGAAGAGGAGGAGGAGAAGAAGAAGAAGAACAAAAGGAAGAACAAGAAAAGGAAGAGAGGAGGAGAAGGGAAAGGGAGGAGGGAGAGGGAGAGAAAAAAGAGGGAGAGGGAGAGAGACAGAGACAAAGGATAAATATTTATATAGTGTCTATTATGCCAGACACTGTGCTAAGTGTATGTAGGTACTATTATTTCCATTTTACAGTTGAGGAAACTGAGGCTGACAGAGATTAAAGACTTGACCAGTCAGAGACTTTCTCCTCTTTCCATGTTCTTCTTCATGTTCCTGTCTCTGCAGGTATAGTATGGAGAAAATTAGACCTGGGTTCAAGTTCTGCTTATTTGCCTATAAATGTCACTTCCCTTAGGGTCCATGCCATTTCACCTCTGAAGTCCTTTCCACAAGTAGTCCTTCAGTGACATTTCTTTTCAGCTCTTCACAAACACCAGACAGGAAGTTTTAAGCATGGTCACAGTAGCTTAAACTAACAATAATAGAAAGTAGTCCTCACCATGAACTATATTCATGAGGGTGGAGACCTAATGTAGAGACCAATTCTTTCCCAAATAATGGAACATTTCCCCATATTAACCCCCACATTGACCACCAGTTCGGCAGATGTGTGAGTTTCCATACAGTCTGGGCAACTGCACAGACAAATGGGATTTTCTAGATTGATTCCCCATTCTTTGCAAAAAATAAAAAAATTAAGGTGCTATTAAGAATTTTCAGAAATGTTAAGGAGATAAAGCAAAAAAAAATATCTCAAAACTTTGGAGAGAAATAAATAAAATGAGCAGGCATTCAGTGTGGCTCGATAGGAATCACACAGAGAAGAAAATTCTACCTTGGCAGTGGGGAGACAGTTTATTAGTGCACTTTTCCCCACAGCAGGACCAAAAGAGGAGAAACCGGTAAAAACAGTCTCATTAAAAAATTATGACTCTTCTCTCTGATCTTCCTGAGTTCACCTGAAGATAAATGGCCTTCCTAAAAGTCGTCCTCAGTCTGCAGTAGGGACATAAAGTCCTTTAAAGTTGTATCCTCTGAAAGCCATCCTTGTACTAACTAAATAGGGAGTCATGTTAATGGGCTAAGGGCCCACCTTTTAGGCCTGAAAAGGGCCAAGGGATTTTTCTGGTGGGTCTATAGGATCTGACTTGGGAATAATGAATGGCTTCTTTCCTCTATTTCCCAATGAACCCCAATTACTTTCATTTCAAAATAGTTTGGTAAATATATTCCTTTTGAAAAACTTGAACGTGATACAAGAGAAGAAGACCAGTTTGCAAAAGTTTTTGTTCAAGCAAGAACAAGAGTGAAATATTGAAGGGTTGTTTCCTGGAATATTTAAAGGGCTGTTATTTGGGATAAAGATTAGCCATTCATTCATTTATTCATTAGGAATTTGAATTCTGATGGTGAATCCAAGTATTTTTTAATTAAATTTGAAGGACCAGTCCCTTCAATTGATATAAGAATTTAATTATAATTTTACTTTGAAATGGAAGTTTAATCATATCTCTATTCCCTTTGCCCTGTGGGTTAAAAAAATGTCCTGCATGAATTGACACAGTTTGGTTATTCTTCATTTCTCATCCTTCTAGTGTAAATAACACTAGTAAATTGCAATTACTCCATGTTAAACATCATGCTTCTTTGGGAACAAAAATATAAAAAAGAAAGCAATCCCTCAAGGAATTTGTTTTTCAATTTCTGGGGATGTGAAGATAATGCTAAAAAATAGACAAAGTAAAGAAAAAATTTATTCAGCACAAATTTCGCAAGGGTGAATGTTGAAAATGATCTTTGCAAGTATTTTGAAAAGCAAAAAGCACACACACACATACACACACACACACACACACACTCACAAAATTTGTTCAGGTGGCCCAAAGTGACTGGCGTGTGGAGGGGAAAGTGGGAGGCATCAGTAGGACAGAGGGAGAAAGTGGCTCTTGGCTTGAAGCTTGGAAGAATAAAAATACTTCTATTCTCTGAGTCTCTGAAGGAACAATAGGATGGGCCATTACAGAGAAGTGAGTTTTAGCTCTCACATGAGGCAGGGAGTCCCATCATTGGAAGAATTCCATCAGAGCTTGAATGTCTGTTTTCTAAGAAAGGAAAGTCTCAATTGTCAGTCCTGCTGTCCCTTCCTAAGAAAGGGTGTGTGTACATGTGTATACATACAGATACACATAAATCACCATACATGTTTGTGTGCATGGTGATTTATACCACATTGGAGGGTTATTAAGGAGAGATTCATTCCAATTCTTCCTTTCCAACAACAACAACAACAACAAAATTCGGTTCTGCACATATATATTGTACCTAGGATATACTCTAACATATTTAATATGTATGGGAATGCCTGCCATCTAGGGGAGGGGGTGGAGGGAAGGAGGGGAAAAATTCGGAACAGAAGGGAGTACAAGGGATAATGTTGTAAAAAAAATTACCTATGTCAAAAAATGTTATAATTATAAAATTAATTTACAATTTTTTTAAAAAAGGAGATATTCAGGCTCTAGATAGATTTCTAACTTCAGAGTTCTTAGCTTAGAGTCCACAAACTTGCTTTAAAAACATTTTGATAACCATTTCTTTTAAAAAATTGTAAATTTTTTGTTGATTTTAAACTTAAATACAAAACAAGAAAAAATGTCAATTCAATATAAAACAATAAATGCCCATTTCAGGAAAATTTGGAACACAAGGTTTTGCAAGGGTCAATGTTGAAAAATTATCCAAGCATATATTTCTAAAATAAAAAGCTTTAATAAAAAAGAAAGAAAAGTCAAGCTGTGACAAGGATAAGGACCCTGGAGATGCTCTCTAAAAAACGCAGGAAGGCCATAGGCAATAGTTGTATTATGGACTAATAAATGCTGCTATTGTTTTCAAAGATACTCAGCTTTTCTTTATTTCTTTGTATGTTTCTTTTTCTCTGTTGTACACTTTTTTTAACTTTATTTTCCTTTATCCTCCTTTACCACAGTAAGTGCACACACACACACACACAAATGTAGAAAATTTATAAATATAATATACATATGTAAGAGCATACTATGCTTATTTTTTCCTATCATCTGTATCTCTGAAGGTGGATAGCACCTTCCTTAACAGGTCCAAGTCTTTCCATGTTTTACTAAATAAACCAGCTCATCATTTCCTACACCACAGATATATTCCAACCCAATCACATCCTCTCTGAGAGATTGTCTACAAAAGTTCTCACCGCCACCACCAATTTTCTGCATTCTTTTAATTCTTGGCTTTAGAGATTTCTTTTATGTAAGAAAATTTTAATTTAAATTATTATATGTTTTAAGTATTAAATTGTTGACAATTGTATTAAATAATCAAAATTATCCATTTTACACTTCAACAATGCTCTCAACTTATAGTTTAAGATCTCATACTGCTGAATCAGTTTCCTTTACTTCACCCCTGGTTTCTTCAAGTTCAAAATGAACTTTGTTATTGTTTTTCTAAGCCAGTAAGATAATTTTAGTAATTTTATTGGGATGGCATTGAATAGATTGATTAGGTACAGTTGTCATTTTTTATTATATTGGCTTTCTCTACCTATGAACAATAAATATTATTTCAATTTTTAGACCTTTTTATTGGCATAAAAAATTTTATGCTTATATTCATATAGTTCTTTTGTCTTTTTTGGCAGTTATACATTCGGGTATTTTATACTGTCTAGTTATTTTAAATGCTCTAAAACAATATTGAATAATATCGCTGACAGATATCATACTTTCCCCATTTTTCTCTTTTGATTAAATCTATTTTAGCTTTAACTTTGTCTATGATCATGCTTGTTGTTGTTTTCTTTTACATAATAAATTATATTCCTATGTTTTATTTTATCTCTGTGTATCTCTCATTTTTATAGTGTTTTCTGAAAACAACATGTTGTTAAATTCAAATTTTTAATCTGCTATCGGAAAATTGATTTCTTCTGAAATTCTGTGTATCTTATTTTATGCTTTTAAAAACAGGACTCTGAGAAGAGGTTCTTGGGCTTTCCCAGACAATTGCCCAAGGGTCATCATAGAAAAAGCTGTGATGTACCCTTATGTAGAGGTGGACAAAAATACCTCTGTGATCTCTTGCAAAGGAGCTATCCTGTGGTCTATAAGATTCAGAAGTTTCTATTAACCAGATTAAAATGTGATTGGGAAATATTTCACAAAGTCCAAATACAATAGAATTAACATAATGCTCACGTGCTTTTAAAAATTAAATTGTATATAGTGTTTAGTGGCCCCTATGTCCATTTGAGTTTGACATCTCTGTTGTCCAGTTACCAATCAACAAACATTTATTAAACACCTACTGCATAGTTTAATCATTTCAGTTAAATCTGACTTTTATATAACTCCTCCCCACTTTTTTTCTTGAAGATCCAGGAGTGATTTGCCATTTCATGTTCCAGCTCATTTTTACAGATAAGGAAACTGAGGCAAGCAGGATGAAGTGATTTATTCAGAATCGCATAACTAGTGTCTGAGGTTGAATTTGAACTCAGGAAGATGAGTCTTCCTGACTCCAAGCCCAGCCCTCTATCTAGTGGATAGATAGGGATATCTATCTAGGGACACAAATATAAAATATCTTAGCTCTCAAGGAGCTCACAAGCCAAACTGATAGACCAAAAACTTTCTTGTTCAAGAATCTTCAGAGATTCCCCATTACCACTCAGATAACATCACAAACAGTCTGTCTTTGGACTGATTTCACATGGCTTCCCTAACATGGTCTACACTGGAGGCGAGCTGATCCACCTGCTTATTGAAGATGCTGTTCCATCTCCATTCCATTTCTTTGTCTTACACAGATTCTATTCTATTCTATTCACTCTCATCTTTCCTGACTCTTAGAATCCTTCAACTCAGGTACTCTCTCTTACAGGAAACCTTTCTTGATCCTTTAGCCAGGGATGGAAGGCACAATCAGCATCCTGACCTATGTCTTGCCCTTAGATTGCAATGACTCTGAAGAAAAGAAAAAGGCTGATGACTTTGCCTACCCCTCCCTCATTTAAACCCAATTCACTTGCAATCCCTCCTGATGTCATTGATCCTCCTGGAGAATAACAACCCTGAAGGCAAAGGCAAAAACCCAATTGTGCTGAGGGTCAGGTGAAGGAGTTGGGTATCTCTTACTGGAGAAGAAAAGACTCAGGATGGAAAATATTGGGAGAAAGGAAACTGGAGTAGATTCAAGATGGAATGGCAGGTACTGGGAAGGCTGTCATGTAGAAGAGGGTTTGATTCTGTTTGGCTCCAGGGGGTAACATCACCAGGAAAAGTGGCTATAAAACTCCAGGAAGGCAAATTTGGGTGGAAATAAATGCAGAGGGCCCTTCCTGCCCGAGGCCCTCTTACAAAGGCCAATGACCACTTGTTGAGGAAAATCCTGTTCAGGTACAGGTTGATTTAAAATCCCTTTTCACTCAGAGAATTCGTGATCCTGTTGTTCTCTTCTGCCCATTCTAAAGCAATTAAACCGATTGAGACAGAAAGCTCCTGCTGAGCCTGGCCAGGGACTGACTAATGCATAGTTCTGCTGCTGCTTTTTTGGCCTTCCCAGCAGGCATTTTAAGAACACGAGGCAGGAGGTACCAGTGCATGCCCTGACTCCAATGCAAATGTAGCCTAAAAAACAGCCTATAACAAGGTTGGAAAAAGGCTGTTTAGGAGACTCATTCTCTTAGATCCCGTGATATATGGGGTCATTTCCATCCCAGGATCCTCTGGAAAAAAAGAGGCAAATAAAGGGGAAATGTATTTTTGCATAGGTATATATAGCTACTGTCAAAAAAAAAAAAAAACCAACCCAAATCGTAGATACTATTCCAAACTCTTTCACTCCAAAAATCTCTTTTGATCTTCTGGGTAAAGCTGTGAGGAAGGTGTCAAGAAGTATCATCATCTCCATTGTCATCAACTTTAAAGTCTTTTACTTTTACTGATTAGGCACCCAAAGCTCCTTGCCTCGGGCCACAAAGCTGGGTACAATGAGACTAGAACCAGGTCTTCTGAATGCGTCCAAAGCTTTTTCCAATCACTGGGTCAGGAGTTGTTAATCTGGCAGCCATAGAGAAGGGCTGTGATTATAGATGGGGAAAAACACATCTTTATTATCTCTAAGTGAAATTTAGCATTTCTTTCAAACGCATATACATACACACACCATATATCTATATCTATATCTATATCTATATCTATATCTATATCTATATCTATACCTATATCTACACACATGTAGTATATACACACCTAGACAGATAGTGTGTATATAAAACACACGTGTTCATATGTATATGTGCATATGTAAGCATACATGTGTTTATGTACATACATATTTATGTATATATATATACACATGTATATGTGTATTATACACATGTATGTGTGTACATATATTTAAAAATCTGAAAAGAAGTTCATAGCCTTTACCAGGAGGTCCACAACATAAACACGCAAAGAGGTAAAACCTCTGCACTGGGTCAGGAAACTGGGTGTCTACACCCAATATTAAACATTTAAGTCATTTTATTTTCCTTCCTAATTTGGTAAGTACTGATCTCTAAACGAATAACAGTCTGGGATGAAGGAGATGGGTTGGATTCAGTAAATGGTTAAATCTAGGTAGATTGGCAAAAAATGCTGGATTTAGAGCTAAAAAATGCTGGATTTAGAGCCAGTCTCAAAGGAGACATTAGCTGTGGGATGCTGGGCTGGCAAGCCACTTAACTTGTTTTCAGTCTCAGTTTTTTCACCTATAAAATGGGTATAGCAATAACACATTTCTCACAGATGTTATGAGTATCACATCTTACTCTTAATGTGAGAGAAATAAGCCACTTTCAAAGTATTTTTGTGCCTCAAAATTTAGCAAGAATAAGATACCAAGTGACTGTCTTAGATTGTTTAAAGGGCTGTCATGTAATGTGTACTAGGGATCATTGCAAAGTGCTTTGCAAACTTTAAAGAGCTGTATGTGTGTCAGCTACTCTAATTATGATTTCCTGGAATTGTCAGGTTTAGAGGAAAGGACATTGTATTTGAGTGCTAAGATTCTAATAATTCACAATCCACTCATCATTGTCTACATCTCAGGGGTGATGGGTAGTTCCCCCATTAACTAGAAAATCAGAATAAAAAATTTTTAGTTCTCTCTTCTCACCAGAGAAGAAGTCTGAATTAATCTGGTATTAAAAAATTAACTATGTTGGTATTATACAATACTCTCTCTCTCTCTCTCTCTCTCTCTCTCTCTCTCTCTCTCTCTCTCTCTTTCTATATAGATATATGTGTGTATTACACACACACACACACACATATATATATATGTATACATATACATATATATATATATATATATATATATATATATATATATATATATCACATGCATTTCTGTAGCTTCGTAAAACTTCAGAAAATTCCCATCTATTTCTTATGCTGACTGGAAATATAGTGAACTGTGATGGAGGAAATCACTATGTGGAAGAGATAACCATACTGTACAGTATGTGTCCTAACAGCCAGTCTTTATGGCTTTCTTGTTTAATACACTCTTTTGGCAGGATACATTTATGAGACAGACACAAACAGTGAGATGAAACTGACCCAGCTCTGATCTTAGAATTTCAGTATGGAAAGGACTTTAGAGATTGTCTTGTCCAAAACTCTCATTTTACAACTCCTTATGTAAACTCCTTGAGGGCAGGAATAATTTATTTCAGTATTGTCTTTGTACCCTCATTGCTTAACACAGTGTCTCATACACAGTACTTAATTAACACCTTTGGGTTGACTTGGAGATGATAGAGTCATAGATTTAGGTCTAGAAGGAGCCTTAGAAGCCACTTGAGTTGGAGCTGCTTCCAACTTTCCTTCTTCTACAGACAGGAAACCAAAACCCAGATAGCTTAATAAGGAAGTGGATACAAAGAGAACTTGATCCACTCAAGTTCACAGAAATAATGAGAGAAATGATCCTTGTTTCTTATATTAATAACCAGTTATTGAATTAGCATTAAAAAAGTGAAGTGGGTTTTCTACTTCCCTTATCTAGAAATCAGCCATTGTAGGAAACTGAGAAAACCAGGCTGAAAGAATTGCCAAATTTTCTTCCATTGTTTGGGTCAGACAGGTCTGGGGAAGAAGTGGATTCCTTTCTTGGATTTGAATATTGATAAGTCTCTTTAACCAAGGCTTGGGTGATCCAAGTCACCTACCCCCGAACCCTCATTAGAATGAGCCCAACTCTTACTGTAATAGTCACTCTCTCATTAATTATTAAGTAAACAGAGTTTCCTTCAGGAACACCCAATCTTCCAAGGGCATAAACTAAATTTGAGCCCATCACTATGATTTTCTCTGTATTCAGGAGTGTCAATGACTATCCTTTTATTAATGATATGCTAGCAATATTAATAAAATGATTAATTACCCAGAAACTATGTCTCTCAAACTTTTTAAGCAGCATTAAAATAACACACTAAGTGTTCAAGTCTAGATCTTTTGATTTCAAAATAGATTCTTTTTCCAGAATACCATTTCCCCCCGTGATGTGAGTTTTTTTGGCCCTGTTTATAGGTATCTTTTATTTTTTTAACACTTATATTTCCCAATGAATTTTTCCTTCCCAGAATCATTTCTTATGATAAAGAACAACAAAAAATATATAATTTAGCCAGAGCAACATAGGTATTAACCAAGTTGGGCTTAATGTGCAATGTTCCAAGCCCAAAGTCTCACATTTCTGCTAGTGGGAGGAGATGCATCCTCAGATCTCTCAGCCAGACTTGGTTATCATCATTTTCCAACAGTTAAATTGTGAAGGTCAGATTTATCTCTTGGCTAACTCATTCCAACAAGGCCAAAAGGGTAGAGCATCTACTTGAGGAATTCTGCTTTTGAGACTCACAGAATCATGGCTTTAGGGAAGGAAGGTACCTCAGAAGCCATCTAATCCAACTTTGTCCTTTTACAAATGAAGAAACTGAGGCTCAAAGGGATAAAGAAATTCACCCAATTCAGAAGTAGTTGGCAGAGTCAGGATTTGACTGCCAAATATTGAATAGCATGTTTTCTATGTAGAAAAGGTTTTTAATTATGAGAAGAATCAGTTTGATAAACTCCTTGGATAATCAGTGGGATGTGGCTCATGTTTCTGATCAATTAATTGATTAATCTTGCTTATTAATCTTCTCCAGATCAGTGGGTACAAATTTAGTTCAATCATAGTGTGGTTCAGTGGAAAGGGCACTGGATTTGTAATTAGAAGACTTCGGTTTGTTACCTCACTTTTGCCTTCCAAAGTAAGTATATTTCCTCCTAAGAGCCTTTTTAATTCTCTGCCATAGATGCTATATATTTTTATCCTCGACCAGTATGATGTCCATATTGAGAAATTAATCAATGGTCATTGACTGATGGATTGGAAGCAAAGAATGGCCTGCTCTTTTCCTTTGTCTCCCCAGCTTCTGTGTGTAAGGACACATAGAAACTGTAGCTTGGTTATTGTTTGTTGAATTGTTGGAGCTGAAGCAAGAGATTCCAAAGCTACAAAGTGAACAGTATCTTTGGAGAGACTCAAGTCTGAACCTGGGTCACAAGTTTGCAAGGAATGCCAAGAATGTTGCCAGCCCAGAATTCACCAGGCTCCACTCTGTCCCAGATTGAGGGTTTCCTGGGTAGAGGAAGGGAAATTCAGGTGGAGATTTTACAATGTTTGTCTTGCAAAAGGCACCCAGTAAAAGATCCTCCAGCAATTGCTTAAGAAAATCTGGACATCAGTAAGGTTGGGTGGACTTCCTACTCTTAGAATAAATCCTCTTAGAGAAGACATCTTTCCCTGGCACTACTTTTCTGAAGATGAGGTCTAGGGAAAGATTTGTTTAAAAAATCACTGATGGTAAGGAATTTTAAAAAAATTATTATCTGAGGTCTGACTCTAAATAGGTCTTGAAGAAGACATATTGGCCATTTGTAAAGGCTGTTGTGATTGGGCTGATGTGGAGATATTTACTGAAGAGGAAAACCCCTCTTATATTCTTTCAACCTGAGTGGATTTAACACTTGTGCCAGTGGGCTTGATGGCTTAGCTGCAGCATTTCATTAGGTAACATTTGAAATAGTTCATAGGCTAATAGCTAGCATTTAGGTAATGCTTTCAGCTTTACAAATACTGTCTCATTTTATCCTCATGACAACCTTGGGAGGGAAGAACTATTATCATGCCCATTTTACAGATGAGGAAGTCAAGGCAGAGGTTGAGTGATTTGCCCAAGCTCTGGAGTTAAATTTCAACTCAGATCTCCTTGATTCTGGTCCAATGCTTTACCCCTTGTATCACCTAGTTACTTATCTTAGACCAGGAAGGGATGAGGGGTTTACAAATTAACTAATCCAAGTTCCACATTTTACAGAGAAAGACAGAAACCCAGAGAGATGAGGTCACTCATGGGATTTGAGCAGTTTCGGGCACCAAATCTGACTCCCTGTTAACTTTTACCCACTGAAGGATACCCTTCACTGCCAAGCAAAAATAATAAATCAATCAACAAATGTTTATTAAGTGCTTACTGTTAATTGAACATGCCTCTTATTTTCTAGTGGCCAGTGGTTGTCAAAGTGACTGTCTTGGGCAATAGGGATAAGAAAGCCCAAAATGAAATGATCCCTATTCCCAAGGAGCTATATGATACCAGTCTACTCTGAATCTCTTCTTTCCAAGTTAAATATCCTCACTTTCATGAATTTTCATATGGCCACACATGGTTTCTGTCAGCTTTACCATCCTGGCCAATATTCTCCAGACGTTGGGCCTAGAATATATGTACCACCTGTACATGAGTCCTATTGGGAGAGAACTGTGAGGGGATTCAGTCCCACCAAGCTCTGATAAAACTTTTTAGTTCAAAATACAAAGACTTTAAAACAATCCATCGACTGAAAATTATCTCTGAGCAAAGATCCTTCTGTAAAAAATAGTTGGGATAATTATCTTTCCTTGCATTTCAAAAGTCAGGGATCACTACTAGAGCTACAACTTCCCTGAGGCAGGGAAATCCCTGCTGAGAGGGTGGGTAGGCAGATTGACACCTTTTCTGCATCTTAAAGTCTCAGAAAGTAGTCTAGAGCATTGGAAGGGTTACATGACTTGACCAGGGTCATCAGTCAGTTTGAGTCAGAAGTCTTAAAATGAAGACCAGACCTCGATCACTACTCCAAGGTGCTTTTCCAGACAAAAATATAACGAATAAAATGATGACAACACTCTACTTTTCATTAAAAACCAAAACAAGACCAAAGCTGAATCCCAAACTCTAAAAGACTTTGCAAGCTTGGAGAACTGAGGAAAAGTATTGCCAGATTGCCTTCTGTGGCTGATTTCTGGCTTCTCGAGGATTGCTTCCCTGAGAAGACAAGATTATTATGCTCAATAACAGCATTTCCTCTCCCTTCAAGAGAGCAGGATTTAGGCAGATGATGAAGAAACTATGATCTGGCTTGGTGAATTTAGAATTCATACCAAGAGATTAAAGAGGATTAATTTATGGCTCCTGTTCCTTTCTTCCCTCCTCACACTTAAAGTATGTGCTGAGTGTCTTATCTGTGTGTTTCCATGGGGAGAGAAAACTGAAAACAATCTTTTAACACGTCATCATTATTTTTTTAAGGGAATCTATCAAATTTTAAACCTGAATGTCTGGTTCAGTCATATCTGTCACAGGATTAAAACAGGTATATATTCCACTCAAATCCTTCTTACTGGAGTTTTCTTTGTCAGGAAATAGAAAGCTTTTTTCCTTCTCCCCTTTACTCCCCAGGCTGAACTCAGAGAACTTGTTTCTCAGTCCTGAATGAAGAATGGGTAAGAGCTGAACAAAGAAAAGGCAAATTCTCAGTAAATCTCCCTAAAATGACCTACATTTGTTTTTACAAGCATTTGAGGTCACTGTGACAGATTTCTGCAGAACTGGATGTTTATCAGAAGGAATTCAGCGGGGCTACCTACTTCAACTCAGGGTGGGTGAGGGGAGATCAGGTGCCTCCAACAGTTCAAGCTGTCCAAATTCTAAACTTTAAATCCCCTTTTATTGAAATATAAGTTTGTTTAGTATATTTACACAACGTTTTATGCACATATATACAGAGAAGGCAGAATCTGTCAAATTAAAAAAAATTATTTTAATAAAAAAATTAAAAAAAAAAAAGCAAAGTAAAGTGCATGAAACTGGGTTTTTCTCCCCCCTCCCCCTCTTTCTTTTCTTTGAGACATCTCGGCAGGTTGGCTGGGGGTAAGAGGGGCGGGGGCCAAGAGGGAGGAAAATCCATTCTCTTTGATGGGGTTCATCCAGGCCGTTCTGTATTGTCGTTTTCGGGCCAAAAGACGCTAGAACGAACGGGTGGAAGGAGCGGGATCTGCTGGGGAGGCTTCCCGAGGGCGGTTCGGAGTTACCGGGATCTCTGCTCTCCACACCCGCCGAGCCGTGCCATCGCCGGCGGTCCCAGCCTTAGAACAAAGAATGCACACACGAACAGAACTGCATCGTGTAATGGCATGTCGGTTACTCCAGAGACCAGTAGAAAGCGCCCGCTCGGTGCTACGTGAGTGACAGAATTCGATTTGGGAGGAAATCCCCCCTCCCGCGCCCCCCCCCGTTTTTAGTAAAAGGTGGGGAGGGGGAGGACACAAGAAAACGAAAATACAAATCCGGGTCGCCCAAACGGAGCCTTCTGGGGGTCGTGCTCCCAAACTGAGGTCGGAGTCCGAGCCACCCGCCATTCTCAGCGGCTCACCCGGTCCGGGGTGGGAACAGGAGGCTCCTGCACGGAGGCGGGAGGAGGGCAGGCTTGGAGCCACAGTCCAGTCCTGGAGAACTTTCAGAGGAGAAAGTGTGACGGGGGAGGGGAGAACACGGGCAAGGACGGAGGGAGGAAGAGAGAGAGGAGACGGAGAAACGGCGAGATGAGGTCGGAGCGGGAGGGATCCGGGGAAGCCTCCCGGCTCGGGTCACTCGGTGGGCGTTGGCTGCAAAGCTCCCAGCCGGCCCCTCGGAGCTTCGCTGCAGAGCGCAGCTGTCCGGCGCCTCTCCATCCCCGGGCCACCCCCCCGCGGCCCCGGTCCCAGGTCACAGCCCGCCGTACTTGGCCTTGCAGTGCAAAATGTGCTTGGAGAGGAAGTCGAGGCGGCGCTGCAGCAGCTGCGCGTGGGGCTCGGCCAGGGCGCCCAGCTCGGGGAAGCGCGGCTCGTGCCGCCGGTACAGGCGCAGGAGGCGCGCGGCGGCGTCCTGGCCCCGGTGCAGCTCCAGGACCAGCTGGGCGGTGCGCTGGCGGAAGACGCACACGGACTTGAGCAGCGGCTCGTTGTACTTGTCCCACATGCCGGCCACCCGGTAGCCGTGCACCAGGCCGGCCTCGTTGTCTATGAAGACGAGTCCGCCCTCGGGCCCGCGGTGCAGGTTGCTGGTGGCCCGCTGCATGACCCTCGGGTCCCACTGGAGGCTGAAGAGGTTGCTGACCAGCCGGTCGAAGTTGGCCGTCAGGTAGTCGAAGAGGATCAGGTCGGTCCACTGCACCAGCTCCACCAGCTCGGGCTCGCTGCGGTTGGCCAGCTCGCCGCCGCCGCCGCGCAGGGGCCGCAGGCGCCCGTCCTCCGAGCGCCAGGGCGCGGGAGCCACCACGTCCGTGAGGTTGGGCAGCCAGCGGGTCAGGCTCACCACGCTGCCCTCGGCCCAGTGCGCGCCGCGCAGCTCGTCCTGCACCTGCGCCCACTGCGCGCCCCGCGGCTCCACCCGCGCCAGCGCCAGCGGGGGCACGTGGCGCTGGAGGCCCAGCAGCCGGGCCAGGTAGTAGGACAGGGCCTCGCCCTGGATCTGCTCCGGGTTGATGCCGTAGCGTACGCAGGCGCGGGTGCCGTCGGCGAAGCGGGCCAGCCGGTTGGAGCTGCGCCCGCAGCCGCCGCGCTCCAGGGCCACCACCCGAGCCCCGCGCGCCGCCTCCAGCCAGGACGCCGCCTGCCCCTCCGAGAAGCCGCGGGGCACCTGCTCCTCCAGGCCCCGGCTCCAGAAGATGCCGCCCTGCACGGCGGCCGGGCCGCCCCGCCGGGGCTCCTCCACGTGCCCCGGCTGCCTGCGCTTCGCCGGCTCCGGGAGGCGCCGGGGCGGGCTCTCCCCGGCGGCCGGCACGGTGAGCAGCGCCCGGAAAGTTTTCGCGGGGCCGCCGGGGGCGTCCCTCAGCCGTAGTCGGGGGAGGTGCAGAGCCGGCGACGCCGCGCGATCCGCGCTGCTCCGCCCGGGGCGCAGAAGCCCCAGCCCGGGGAAGGGGCGCTGCTCCGCCCGCTGAGCGAGCCCGGTCCACAGCGCCAGGAGCGAACCCAGCGCCAAGAGCCAGAGCCCGACTGTGGCGGCGACGCGGCCGGGCCCCCGCATCGTCCAGCCTGTAGGGGCTCCGGGGGCGGGCGGGTGCCGCGGCTTCAAGCCGAGCCCCGGGGCCGGGGCCCCGGCGGCGATGCCTCCCCAGCAGCCCGGGAGCTGCCGGGCCCGCGGCGCCTGTGCCCCATGGTGGCTGCGGGGCTCCGGCGCCGCCGCCGAGGCTGAGGCTGCTGCTGTGGCTGCCGAGGCTGGGGCCGCGCCTGTGGCTGCCGCGGCTGGGCTTGGCCCCGCTCCGGCTCCCGCTCCGACTGGGCCGAGCGCTGGGAACTCTCCTCCCAGCCGCTTCGCAGCCGCTTTTGTATTTCGCTGTGAGACCCTCCGGCAGGCGCGATTCACAGGCACCGGGACCACGTGGGAGAGCGGGGATATCCCCCCTCCTTCTCCTCCTTCTCCTCCTCCCCCTGCTTCTCCCGCCCCTCACCGCCCTCCTCCCTTCTCCCCTTCTCCTTAAAGCGGCGATGACTCTCTGCTCTCAGCTGAGAGCGGCGGGTCCCACGCCCAGCTCAGGGACTCCGGGCGGGGAGGGTGCGCGGGGCCGGAGACGGGAGCCGAGGCCGGAGGGAGGGGGCCGGCCGACCCCTCCCTCTCTGACCCTCTCTCCCGGGCGACTGACGGCTTTGTCCTCCGGTCCTGCCCCTGTCGCCGGGGAAAACGTTGGTGCTTCTGCCCCCTCCCCCCCTTCCCAAGACAGGTTTAAAGTGCTCGGCCGACCCCGGTCCCCCCGACGGCTCCCATTTCCCCTCCGGTCTCTGAGGAGTGAATCACGCTCCCTTCCTTATATAACTGGCTGGGAATCCTCCCAGAACCACTGAGGATGAGGAGCGTCCGGTGGCGGAGCCTGCGGTAGCGTACAGAACTTTGGGCGAGTGAGGGAGCAAGGGCGAGCTGTGGCCCTTGTGGACGTCGGGAAAACCCTCCCCGCCCCCATCATCCCGCAGCCGGGGACCATCCCCAGTCTTCTGGAAAGTCCACACACACACACACACACACACACACACACACACCCACACACACACCCCTCCCCCCACTTTCCTATCTTCTCCAAATCTAATTTGTGATTTGGTTCAATTCTGCAAACATTTAGTAAGCGCCCATTGTGTCCCGACACCAAGCCCAGAACTCCGAGGACGTACACACACGGCGCAAACTGCTTTCACCCTCGAGGAGTTCCATTTCCCCGAAGCAATCCAACAAGCAGAGGGTTGGCCCGGCGAGTGAGGAGGACTTGATTTCAAATTATTCTTCTCGACACTTAGATTGATGACCCTGGCCGATTATGTTACCGCTCCGACTCCCATTTCACCATTTTGATAAAACGGAGGTTATAACAGCGTCTGCCTTTGGGCCTGGTAGAGCTTTCAAGTGAGAGAGGCTGTGGAGGCTTCCCAGACCTACATGGGAACTGTTACTGGTGTAAGGGAATAAATGAATGGAAACCGATCGGAAGGATGCGCCGCTAAGATCGGGACTTGGAGTCTACGATCCGGAAGGGATTTCAGAGATTATTTATCTAATCTTTCTCTTTTACAGGTGAGGAAACTGCGGGACTGGAAGTTGAAGAAATTCAGGATTATGGATTGAGGAAGAAGATCATTTAGAAAAGTTAAATAGCTCGTCTGAGATCTCCCAAGTCTTCTGCCTCCAAATCCAATTACGTCTTCACTGCACTACCCTTAGAAAGTGCCTTAAAAAAGCTGGGGTTTTACATCACCTCACTAGATTTTCTTTTATCTTGAAAAGGATTAAACTAGAACAACAAACTCCCCTCCTGGCCTCCCCGAAACTCGAGATGCTCCTGACACTTCGTGAATAAACATCAAAGCTGTCTCTCCTTTTCCTTCCCTGCACCCCAGTGGGTCCCTAGAAAGCTCAATCAATCACCCAGGATTTGCCATCTTTCTCCTTTCTTGGGGTGGTTTCCCCCCTAAATCAGATCCATGGGCAGCTTTTCTTCGTGGTGAGATGCATACACATATTGTCTCTCTCTCTATGCTCTTCATAGGATTATATATGTACCTATATTCTTTGGAGAATAATTTGCCAGTTTTAAGTCCAGCTCCTGAGAATTCAATTTCTTCTAGAGGTTATGTCTTTGGGGAAGCACTTCAGAATAACTCCCTTCGTAGCCTTCTGGTCCTAACCCGAGCCAATCCATGTTTGGTTCATATGATGCTTCCATAAATTATAGTTTCTCCTTACTGGGGGAGTGTCTCTCCACCTGACCATTAAGTCTTCCGTGAAACTTTATTCTTATTATTATTTAAATTTTAGTTAGCATCCGTCAGATTTCCAGACTCAGACATTTTGGACACTAAGAAGTCTGGGCTTGTCTCTTCTCTGGATGTTCCTTTTGGCGGTTTAATTTCACTTTTTGTTAGGTTACATTTTGATGAGTTTTTCTTTTAACTTAGTCAAACTGTAAGCAAGGTGTCCACCTTGTGGCCATCGGCAGGATTTCTTCTTGCATTCAAATGTAGACATTCCTCACAATCGAGGTAATTCAATGAATTCCAAGCATGTCAGCTCAAAATCACCTAAGAGATAATTTAGCCCCTCCCCTTTTACAGTGGAGGAAACTGAGATCCAGAGTCCCCTCACAGCTGGTTAGAAGGCATGGTTTCTTGTCTGGGTTCTACTACTGGCTCAATCCATTTCAACAACTGAGTGCTGCAGAACGAGCAAGGGATTTGGTGTCAGACAGTGGTGGGTTCAAATCCTAACTTCTCCCTCATATGACCCTGTTGTGGGTCTCAGTTTCCTTGGCTATAAAATGGTGTTAAACTAGAACGTGTTTTGAGATCTTTTCCAGTTCTAAAGCCATCCATAATTACACTTCTAGTAAGGGGAACGAAAGCAGAAGGGTCAGCCTGGATTTCAGGTTTGATCTAAGGCTAGTCAATTAGTCTTATAAAAAGGGGAAAGGACCCACATGTGCAACAAAGGTTTGTAGCAGCTCTTTTTGTGGTAGTGAACAACTGGAAAATGAGCAGATGCCCAACTGGGGAATGGCTGAACAAGCTGTGGTACATGAAGGTAAAGGAATGTTATTATTCTATTAAAAATGATGAAACAAGCTGATTTTACAAAGGCCTAGGAAGATTTCTGTGAACCGAAGCTGGGTGAAACAAACAGAACCAGAAATACACTGTACACAATAATAGCAAGAATGTGCGATGATCAGCTATGAAAGGCTTGGTTCTTCTCAGTGGGTCAGTGATCCAAAGCAATCCCCATAGACTTTGGATAGACAATACCACCTGCATCCAGAGAGAGAATTATGGAGACTGTAAATCAACACCTGCTATGTTCACTTCTTTTTTTTCCTGTTTATTTTTTCTCTCTCCCATGGTTTTTCTCTTTTGTTTTGATTTTTCTCTCCCAACATGATTCATAAAGCAATGTGGATTAAAAGTAAATATATTATTTTTTTTTTGAAAAAAGTTACTTTTGATGCCTTTTGCGTTCCAGACACTGACTATGGACAGAAGGGCAAAGATAAATGATCCCTACCCCAAAGGAACTTACATTGTAAGAGAGGAGGCCACCAGCACATTTTTAAAAAAAATACTACATACATATATGTGTGTGTGTTTAATCATTCTTCAGTTGTGTCCAACTCATTATATCCCCATTTTGCATTTTATTAGCAAAGATACTGAAGTAAGTTTGTCATTTCCTTCTCCAAATCATTTTGTAGATAAGAAAACTGGGGTAAACAGGGTTATGGGACACGTCCATGGTCATACAGCTAAGTGTCTGAGACCAGATTTGAACTCAGGAAGTTGAGTCACCCTGACTCTAAGCCTGGCACTCTTATCTGTTGTGCCATCTAGCTGCCCTATACATAATGCACACATAAATATAATATGCACATTCACACACATACATACAGTTGTACCTATGTATAGGGCAGCTAGGTGGCGCAATGCCTGGAGTCAGGAAGACTGATCTTCCTTAGTGTGTATTTGGGTACATGCATACACATATACATACATGTTCTCTCTCTCTCTCTGTCTCTGTCTGTCTCTCTCCCCTTCTTTTCTCTCTCTCTCTCCCTCCCTCCTTCCCTCCTTCTCTCTCTCTCTCTCTCTCTCTCTCTCTCTCTCTCTCTCTCTCTCTCTTTCTCTCTCTCTCTTTCTCTCTCTCTCTCTCTCTCTCTCTCTCTCTCTCTCTCTTTCTCTCTCTCTCTCTCTCTCTCTTTCTCTCTCTCTCTCTCTCTCTTCTCTCTCTCTCCTCTTCTCTCTCTCTCTCTCTCTCTCTCTCTTTCTCTCTCTCTCTCTCTCTCTCTTTCTCTCTCTCTCTCTTTCTCTCTCTCTCTCTTTCTCTCTCTCTCTCTCTCTTTCTTTCTCTTTCTCTCTCTCTGTCTCTCTCTCCCTTCTTTTTTTTCTCTCTCTCTCTCCCTCTCTCTCCTTCCTTCTCTCCCTCCCTCCATTCCTCTTTCCTTCTCTCTCTTCTCTCTCTCTCTCTCTCTGTTTCTCTGCCTCTGTCTCTCTGTCTCTCTCTATTTTTCACATACATATATAGTGTCACCATAAAAATTTAAAATCCCAGTGTATACGAAGTATTATACTTAAATACAAGGTAGTTTGGAAGAAAGAGGAAAGACTGGAGCTTGAAATGATGGAGCTTGAGATGCATTTTAAAGGAGGACCCTCAGGGGAGTACACTCTAGGCAAGAAGGAAGGCAGAATGGAGTGTCTTGGACAAGGAACAGAGAGAAGGCCATTCTGGCTGGCTGGCATAGTGGGCGAGGGGGAGTAATATCCCCCTTGGAAAGATAAGAATTGGGTCAAGTTGTGCAGGATATTTAAATCTAAATAAAAAAAAATCCTACTAACTCCTAAGGGCAATAGGAAGCCAGTGGCTTGGTTGAGCAGGAGAGTCATCGATGGTGAAATCTCCAGAGTGTGTGGACTTAAACACTTTTCTGAAACACATTGAGGATGCCCACTGGAGGTCAAGCAACACTAACATCTTCCCCCATCGATGATCTTTCTTTTGAAGGGCACATTTTCAAATCTTGTTTTGGTTGAAAGCAAGAAAACATTTGCATAATGAGTCCTAGAAGTTTTTAATGATATTTCTTAAAAGCCATCTTCTGCCTATAGCCATGGGGTCGCCATATGTCAGAGCAAGGGATGCTAATAGAAAACTTAAATACCATTAAAAGCCTGATTCCACTTCTCTGCCTTCTAGTTATCTGCTGCTCCCATTTCAGTGAGATTAGGCAGATTGATTTCATTGTTGTCCTCATTAAAAAAAATACATTGCTACAGGTCAATAGAGGACATTTTATTTTGTTTTTTGGATCTTGCCGTCTTGCCTTTTACTTAATTATAACAGCTCAAATATATGTATAGTGCTGGGGAGCCAGGGCATGAGGGTGTGGGTGGGCCTGGGGTTTCTGCAGTGAAGGGAACTCCTTGTAGGTAAACTCCCTTCATTCACATTCCATGTTTATTAGATATTATGAAGAGTTCCCTGCTCAAACTTTCCCTATTTGCTTCTTCTATACAATATTCCCCTTCTGTGTTTATCACTGTGCCTTAGAATGTGGAGTTCCCATAAAAGCACAGCTCACGTAGCACCACTTACAGAAGGTCTTTTCTAATCATGGGTGCACTTTCCCTCCGCCATGGGGCAGGTAGTTGGTACCAAGTGGAGTTCAAATCCAACCCCAGACACTTAGTAATTGCGTGACCCTAATCAAGTCTCTTAACTAGGTTGCCTCAGTTCTTTATCTGTAAAATGAGCAGGAAATGGCAAACGACTCCAGTATCTTTGCCAAGTAGCTATCCAAGGTTGAATTTGAACTCAGATCTTCCCGATTCTAGGCTGAGTGATCTAACCATTGTACCACCTAGCTGCCCCCAAATGGATTCTTTCTCTCTTCCAATCTTTGATCAATTTGCTCCTTCATTTGCCTGCCATTAGACAGTTAATTCCTTGAGAGTAGGGATTTTGTGTTTGCTTCTTTCTTTCCTTTGTATCCCCAGAGCTTAGCCAAGTTGTTCTTGACACAGTAAGCACTAAATAATTCCTGTTGACTTATTGTCTCCAACTCTGCCTTGTTTCATATTGTTGTGGTGTCCGTACCTGATGCAGTCTGATCAGACTAACCCCATTCCCCCAGAGAGAGGAGATGGGGAGACATTATGGCTTCATGTGTTTGGCCCCTGAATTGTTCCAGTCTCTGTATTTTTTCTTATATGGCCCAAGTCAATTAACATCTATAGAATTCAATTTCCTCAGCTGTAAAATCAGAGTAATAGTGTTTATACTAGCTACTTCAGTTTTTTTTGTTTGTTTTGTGTTTTTTGTTTTTTTATTGGTGAGGTGGAATATTATTTACAAAGCATTTTGTAAATAATAAATCATTATGAAAATAATTTGTTGTTATTGTTTTGATGATGATAATGCAAATATGCAAAGATCTTTTGATATTGACTGGAAAAAAACTGGTGTAGGAAGTACATCTATCAAAGCAATTTGCAACTACCCTGGACTTAGTAACGAAAGCACAGGGAGTCAGCTCCTCTGGGCCCACAGCTAGTAAATGCTAAAAATGGGATTTAAAGCCAGTCTTCTTGTCCCTAAGCTTGGCTCTGAATCTACTCCATCATGCAGTCTCTATCATAATTTGTTTTGTTTTGCTAAAGAAAACCTTCAAGAGATTCTTTCCACCAATTTCTGTCAACACTTTCCATCTCAGAGAGTTGCTTGAGAGCACTGGGGGATTAAATGGCCAGGATCAGTTAGTTCCTTCATTCTTTGTCCCTCTTTCTTTAAGAGGACCATGACATCAGGAAGGTGATGTCTTGACGTGTGAGCGGATTGGATTTTAATGAGAGTTTGCAGAGTCATCAGCCTCATTGTCTCTTCCAGAACCACCTGGCTCCAATGGCAAGATATAGATCAGAACTATTGGAGATGGCCCAGGAATGGAACCTTTATATGCAGAAACAGAACTGAATTCCTTTATTTTGGAGTCCAAGGCAAGTTTTCCACCTACCATGTCACATTCTCTATTATTTAATGACCTATTTAATGAAATGTATTTTGAATGAATTTATTTTAATTGATAATCCTAAGAAAAGTCATTTCCTCACCACCTCAGTTTCCCCACCTGTAAAATGTGAGGGATTGGATCCGTAAAGGTCTTTTTTTTCCTTGGGATTTCTATATTTAAAGTCTGCTGTTCATCTTCCTGCCCGAGTCTGATCTCACCGATACTATTTTCTGTAACTTTCCTTTCCCCCGTGGCCACAGAGTACAACACACAGGGTGCAATTAGCCAGGCCTCGGGTCTTTCTGGGCCTGTTCCTCCGGACAGCATGTCTTATCAAACAGATAGATGGTGAAGCTTAATTAAGCTTTGGAAAGCCTTCCAATTCCCTCCGTTGAAAGGTTCTCTACAATGATGAGCCCTTATTTTGGTAGTTGCTGCCAAGGGTTGTTATAGAGATAACTTAGTGCTACGTGACTGAGCTCTCAGGCTGATAATGTGTCAAGACCAATTGAAGCTGCTGAGAGTGGAGGTATTATCATAATGTTCCCATCCTATGCCCTTGGCGTTAATAGAAACATCCCGGGCCCAAGGGCTGGGGGCTGGGTGGCTGACAATGGGCTTTCCGCTTCTGGTACCGGTCACATCAGAATCATGAGTTACATCCATCAAAAATCCATAATTTTTTTTCCAACTCAATTGAAATAAAAATGAAGGAGGAAAAAAGGTTCTCTTATTTCAGATGAGGATATGTTCTTCTGCTATTTCTTGTCCACTTGTGGTTTAATCTTAGCCAGCGGGTGTGCTTTATTCTGCTGCAGTTTTCTCTGTGAGGCTGCCTAATATAATCTAATTCCGGGCCATCCCACCCCATCCCATTTCTTCCCATGTAGTCCAATGTAATCTAATCCAATAAGTGTGTATATCAAGGGTCTCATACTAGAATGCTAAACATTGGGGATGCAAAGGCAAAATGAGAATGGAGCACTCGCCCTCAAGAAGCTTACATTCTTCCCTGAGGGATATAGTGCATAAGCAGATATGTATGTATATGATTATCTGAGGAGAGATAGACAGAGGAAGAGACAGAGAGAGAGACAGAGACAGACAGAGACAGAAGAGACAGAGAGAGACAGAGACAGAGACAGACAGAGACAGAAGAGACAGACAGAGAGAGACAGAGACAGAGACAGAATCAGAGAGCCAGAGAAAGAGCCAAAAAGATCTAGAGTCACACAAATACACACACACACACACATACACACACACACACACACACACACACACACAGACACACATGGGGAGGAGGGAGGGAGGAAGAAGTGGGACAGGAAAGTCTTTCTATAGGAAATGGCAAAAGAACTTAGCTTTGAAAGAAGCTTGTGTATTCAAGGCAGAGTCAATAGCCTATGCAAAGGCTCAGAGGCATGAGACAGAATGAGAGAACCTGGAAGTCATAGGAGCAAGATTTGGAACTGGAAGGAACTTTCGTCTGATGCACCCATTTTACAGCTGAAGAAATGAAGGTTCAGAAAAATGAAATAATTTGCCCAAGGTCACACAGGTAGTAATGGTTGACCACAGGCACAAGCCCAGGTCCTCTCATTTCAGATCTAATTCTTTTCCATCTCACCAATGTCTAATTTACCCCTCTCCTTTTACAGGTGAGATAATTCAGACAAAATGATTTGCCAAAATCACACATAAAATTGTAGATTTAGCAGTGGAAGGGACCTTAGAGATCATCTAGACCAACCCTTGTGGATGATAAGCAGAGGAAAAGAGCTTAAATAACTTGTTTGGGGTCACACAGATGGAAAGTAGTGAAGCTCAGACTTATCCCCTCTGATTCCAAAGCCCTTTCTACTATACTCCCTTTGTCTGGAACGCTATCAGAAGGAATAAGAGAAACTCAGAGTGTCTTTTCATTCCTACTCTGATGCTGTCCCTCATGGGAGCAGTTTCTAGTAGCAAGGGGTGGAGGTGGGGCATCAGCTGGGGTCTTTATGAGACTTTGATCCTGAACCCATATATTTTAGCTATGCAAAGCTATCAGTTGCTCATACACTGAGGTTCATACCTGAATATTAATGGATATTCTCTCTATTCCTTTCAATTTGAAGGAAGGAAGGAAGGAAGGAAGGAAGGAAGGAAGGAAGGAAGGAAGGAAGGAAGGAAGGAAGGAAGGAAGGAAGGAAGGAAGGAAGGAAGGATAGAAGGAAGGGTAGAAGGAAGGGTGGAAGGGAGAGAAAGAAGGAAGGGAGGGAGGGAGAGAAAGGAGGGAGGGAGACAAAGAAGGAAGGAAGGAAAGGAGGAAGGAAGGAAGGAAAAGGAAAGAAGGAAGGAAGGAAAAAGAGGAAAAAAGCTCTTAATTCATTTTGTATCTGCATGAGCTTAAAGAATTTCTCCATTTCAGTTCTGGTATGGACCTTAATGAGAAGGCTGGCATGTGCAGGTGGCAGAGGGATTTACTGATATTTGGTTTCAGGACAGCCAATATTCCAGTTAAACTGGCTCACCATCACTGATGAGAGCCAGAAGTATTGGCCACCTGTATAGCACAGGTACCATGCTGCTATCACTTAAGGCTCAGAAAACGGAAAATAAGTGAGACTACTCAAATATTGGGCATCTTGGTGGCAGAGTAGATAGTGTACCAGGTCTGGAGGATTCCTTGGGAAGATTTCCTCTTCCTGAGTTCAAATCCAGACTCAGACACTTACTAGCAGAGTGACTCTGGGCAAGTCTCTTAATCCTGTTTGCCTCAATTTCCTTATCTGTAAAATGAACTGGAGAAGGAAATGGCAAACCACTCCAGTATGACTCTAAGTCATTAGACATGATTAAAATGTCTCTACAACTACAATCAATCCCAAAATGAATTTAAACAATAATTAAAAACTTCCTCAATATTTCTCTTCAGCCTTGTTTTCCCCTTAGCAGAATTGTTAGGAAAATCTGGTGGAGTTTTCTTTTCCTCTCTTGCTTCTCCTCTGCTGAAGAAAAAATAATGGTTAGCAGAATCACAAGAAGTTGAAAGGAAGGAGAAAAAGAAACAAAATTAAATGTGTATCCCAATCCTGAATCTGGGAACAGAAGATCTGGATTCCAGTTCTGACTCTGCTCTCTGCTATAGGTCACTAGGAAAAGTTCCATTCTGTTGCAATAATTCACTTAAATAGCAGAGACAATTTATTACTTTTAATGTTCCTGTGGTTTCTTTCTCCGTAGCTTGAGGGAATTTATTTTAGACAAAAGGTTATACATTAAATCTCAATTGCTCTGAGCCCCCATTTAGCAGCATCATCCTTGCTTCCACTGGTGCTCCTGAGGCCAGGTCATACTGAGCTGAAGGGGAAGCTTTTAAGTTTGGCCTTGTGTTCCTACTCCCAAATTGTGGATTTAACCTGCTACCTGGAGAAACCGAACAAACAAGAAGATACAAAGCAGCAGAGGGACCTTCCAGGGGCATCTTGGGCTACCCAGATTTTATCCTTTGATACTGGCACTGGAATTACTCTCAATGACCACTTTGTCTCTCCTTTCCTGGTACAACAAGGAGTATGATTATATAGTGGACCCCAAAGTCTACATGATGTCCAAGGAATAAAGTAGAAAGTCATGGATCTTCATCTTCAGCAAAAAAAGGAGTTCCACTCCTGGGGTGCCCACATCCCTCACCTGTGTTCCTATCCTGGAGATCCCATGCCCCATTCACATTCTTGTCCCAAAGTACCCCTGTAATAGGGGGGATAGCCTAGAGTTCTATATCAATTACCATCAATAAAGTCACTATTTTCAGTACAAAATAAAATTATACCTTCAAATATACTTTTTACAAAAGTTGAGTTGATATATGAGGAGAAATGCCGGGAAAGGCTTTTATGATAAGGAGACATAGACCCTGAAATATCTAAGAGTCTGGTGTCTGGCCATTTTGTAGCTTCCTGTTTGAAGTATCTATTCTGTTAACAAGGGGCTAAGCCCAGTTGTTTCCCTTAATCATTAAACATTGATCAAACACCTGCAATGAGGCACTTGGGATACAAAAAGAGGCAAAAGACAAGTCTCTGACCTCAAGGAGCTTGCAGTCTAATAATGGGGACAAGACAGTTTACTTAGCTTATCCACTTCAGCTAGAGTTCTCTCTATTTTATTAATTTTTTTAAAATTAAAGCTTTTTATTTACAAAGCATAAGCATGGGTAATTTTTCAACATTGACCCTTGCAAAACTTTCCCCTCCTTCCCCCCACTCTCTCCCCATTTTGTAGTCCAATATATGCTAAATATGTTAAAATATATGTTAAATCCAATTTATGTATACATGTTTATATAGTTATCTTGTTCAGCTACAGTTCTCTTGCCAGCTTCTCCCCTTTAAATACGACGATCCTATAACTATAGATAATCCACAAACTGGATCATTATCTGTCAATAAATTAACAGAACACAAATGAAAGTACTGCCCATCTTGATGAGGGAAAAGATGCCTAGCTAAGTAATAAGAAGACAATTATGTCTTTGTAGATCATTATTTTACAGCAGACTTAAACGGGACAGAAGCAATTGATCGGGTTAACAGAGATGTTTTATTTGTTCTTGAAGATTCCTCTTTGGGAAGCTGTTTTGGTCCCAGCAGGGAGATGCTCTGAACTCATCACTGATTCCTCTTCTGCTCTCTGGAGCAAGTACCATGACAGCCTTTCAAAGATTTGCAGAGAAACATCAGTTCTGAAAGTTTAACTTTCCCCCTTTCTCTTCCCACACAAATACACCAGAGAGACTCGGCCTTAGTAATCTTTAAAGTAGTCATGGTACTTGGTCCCAGAGCGCAGGAAAGGAAAAGGTGATTAATTTAGTTAATTTTTATGAAAAAGTTTTTTTTTCATAAGTTAAAAAAAAATCAGTACTGGTCTGTGAACTTTCCTTGCAAAGTTATTTTAAAGAAAATGTTTTGTAAATTCTAAAAAGGATGTATAAGAATCTCAAGGAAATTATTGGGGAAAATGGAAAGTAATACTAGCCAGATTTGAATCAGGAAAATCTGAGATAAAATTCAGCCTCAGATACTTATTAGGTATGTGACTCTGGGCAAATCACTTAATCCTATTTCCTTCAGTACTTCATCAGTAAAAATGAGCCTCAGAAGGAAATAGCAAGCCAGTCTATTATCTTTGCCAAGAAAATCTCAAATAGGCTCGGGAGGAGTTGGACACAACTAAAGTGACTGAACAACAACAGACCAGATCTCAAAAAATATTGCAAATCAGTAACCATCAAGATGACTTAGTCGAGAAATAAAAAGGCTGATCACTGGAATAGATTTGGTGTATAATATACAGAAATGTTTGTATTCTAGTGCTTGATAAACCTAGGGTTGCAGCTCCTGTGTTAAAACTATCTATTTGACCAAAAAAATCATTGAGAAAATTAAAAAGCTATCTAGAAAAAATGGGGTGTAGTGCAATATCTCACTCTATTTGCCAATGGATTGCTAAATGGAAACATGGAAAGGAATACATCTTCAAGTAGAGGAGCAAAGAAGAATTATTTTTCAAATGCAGGGGAAGGGAATAGCATTTATTAAACTCTTGCTATATGTTAGGTACTTTGCTAAATGCTTTCCAAGTACTATCTCATTTAATCCTCACAACAACCATGGAGGTATGTGCTATTATTGTTCCTGTTTTACAGTTGAGGAAACTGAGGTAAGCAAGTAAAGTGATATTCTCAGGGTCCCCCAGCTAGTAAGTGTCCAATGCTATGATGAAACTCAGGTCTTCCTAACTCTAGACCCAGCACTCTATTAACTGTATCATTTAGATGGATTTATTCTATGAATAGATGAGTTCATAGCCAAAAGGCCCAGCACTCTATTAACTGTATCATTTAGATGGATCTATTCTCTGAATAGATGATTCATAGCCAAACAAGGAATAGAGAGGATAACAGAAGATAAAGTGAACATTTTTTATCACATAAAATTAATTTTTTTCCACAAACAAAATCAATGCAGCTACCTAAAAATAGGAGGGAAGCAGATAATTGGGAAATATCTTTGAAGCAATTTTTTTTTCAGATATTAGTCTTATTTTTAAGCTATATAAAGAACTGGTTCTGATTTTTAAGAATCAGAACCATTCCCCAAGTGATAAATTGTCAAAAGAATATGAACAGACAGTTATCTATGGAAGAAGTTGAAGCTATTTACAGCCATGTGAAAACACTCTTCAGATGGTTAATAATTAGAGAAATGCAAATTAGAGAAACTTGGAAGTTTTACTGAATACTCATTTGATTGACTAAGTAGACAAAAAAGGAAAATGACAGTGTTGGAGAGGCTCTAGGAAAATGGGGTTATTAATGCATTGCTCTTAGATCTATAAATTGGCCTAGAAATTCTAGAAAGCAATTTGGAAATATTCTTCATGATGAAACATGTTATCCATTTCCTGAGAGAGAAGTGATGGAATCAGAGTGTAGATTGAAAAATATAGTTTTTTGGACATGGTCAACGCACATATTTATTTGCTTGCATATGTGTATATACATTTGTATATATAGGTATACACAAACATACACATATATTACAAATATGTGTGTACATATATATATATATATATATTTACCAAATTTTGTTTTAATATTTTTATTGGAGGTGAGAGGGAAAGAAAATAGATTTTTGTTCATTGAAAAATATTTTAAAGAGATATGCAAATAAAATTTTTAGATCTTTTCCCCCCCTCATATTATTCTCTTTCTTCTGCTTCCTTTCCTTTTAACTTTCCTGAAAATCACTCTTCCTTCTTCTTGTTATCTATTTTCTGCATAGCTAGCTAGTTAGCTAAATAGGTGATAAAGAGATGTGGTTGGATAGACAGAGAGTCTAGTTAGAGCTTACTGTATTGATAGGCACTGTGCCAAGTGCAAAGGATAAAAATATAATCAAACAAGAATGATCCTGACATCAAGGATATCTGAGAGAAGATAAATACAAAGGAGAAGTTTAAACAGAAGAGATTCTAAGCATGAGGTATCCAGGAAGTGATGGACAGCTTGAATCTGGGCAAGATGAGACAAAATCTGTCCAGAGTTCAGGCTGGTTATGGGACATGGAAATGATGATTTGGACAGTTGTGTTGATTTTTTTTGCCAGACTTTGTTTACTTTTTGCTTTTTAATCATTTCTATTTGAAAGGCAGTGTTGCATAATAGATAGAGTATTGAACTTAAGAATCAAGAAAATTTGGATTACCTCCAGAGAAAGAACTAATGGAATCAATGCAGATCAAAACATGCTATTTCTACTTTAATTTTTTTGTGGTTCTTTTCTTTTGGCCTGTTTCTTCTTTCACAATATGACTAATAGGGAAATACTTTTTACATGATTGTACATATATAACCTATATCAAATTGCTAATTACCTAAAGAAGGGAAAGAGATAATGTGGAACACAAAATTTTAAAAATGAATGTTAAAAACTGTTATTACATATAATTGGAAAAAATAAAATACCATTAAAAATGAAAAAAAAAGTTGGATTCAAATACCACCTTAAACACTAACTAGATGAGTTTCAGTTTCATCATACATTAAGTACCTCCCTCCTAGGGTTGCTGTAAGGACCAAATGTAATAACATTGTTGTAATTTAAGATATGTTCCCTCAGACTCTCCAACCATAATTAGCTTCTCAAACCTCAAAGCACTATATATATTTTTCTTTTATATCTTATTATTATAATTATTGGAGAGGAAGTTGAATACAGACTCCAGAATACTGGAAAAAAGAACTTAACATCCTCTGCCTTTTTCTATAATCACTGCTACCTAGAACCAGCTGCTGACACTCAGAGCATTAAAGTCAGTCTATATGTGGGGACTTATGTAATAGAGAAAGGGGTGTGTGTGTGTGTGTGTGTGTGTGTGTGTGTGTGTATGTGTGTGTGTGGAGAGAGAGAGAGAGAGAGAGAGAGAGAGAGAGAGAGAGAGAGAGAGAGAGAGAGAGAGAGAGAGAGAGAGAGAGAGAGAGAGAGAGAGAGAGAGAGAGAGAGAGAGAGGAGAGAGAGAGAGAGAGAGAGAGAAAGGGAGGAAGAGTTTTCATTTTTAAACCTGGGGTAACTTACCTCTTAATGTTAAATATAATCCTGAATGAAAAAAATAAATATTTGACAATATTTGTGACAAAAGCAGTATAATGTAAGTGAAAATTTGACATATATGTCATATATATATACATATATATATACATATATATATACATATATATATACATATATACATACATATACATATATACATCCAGGAGAAACATAAGGTAAATATTAAAGACTTATTATAAAGGATACAATAAGGCCAAATGGTTTACTTCTTATATGTGAAAATATTATCAGTTCTCTTATGACTTTTATCATTATTTGGGTATTTTTAAAGAAAGGCTTGGGATGGGCTAAGTAGGATGGTGTGATTCAAAAACTGAAGGAGCGATAAAAAGAAGTCGTTATTTCAAACAAATGAGAATAAAAGGGAAAAATGATACAGAAGAAGCTAGTAGAAGGAAGATAGGTAGTGCTGTAATCTTACTCTCATTGGAAATGGGTAAAAGAGGGAAATACACACATGTCTTGAAGGATATTAAAGTCTAAATTCAGAAAGAAATAAGAAGGAAGGGAATAGGGTGAGGGAAGAAAATAAGGGGAGGGACTCTTAGAGGGATGGGCAAGTTAAAGACTAGGAGGGCAAGATAGCAGGTGTAAATTAAAAATCAGCAGAGTGAGGAGGAATACAAATAGACTGAGAAGAATAGTGAGAAAAATAAGAAGGAAAATATACAAGTAACAAAACTTAGAATATGAATTGCATGAATTTACCCATATAACAGAAACTGATAGCAGATAAAAAAAATGAATTCAACAATATGTTGCTTTCAGGAAATACTATAAAAATGAGAGATAGGCACAGATAAAATAAAGGAATAGAGTAGAATTTATTATGTAAAAAAGGCAGGGTAATAATCATGATCTCTGACAAAGTTAAAGTGAAAATAGATTTAATCAAAAGAGAAAAAGTAGGATAACTATACTATGTGTCAGCAATATAATTCAATATTGTTTTAGACCATTTAAAATAACCAGTCAGTATAAATCCATGAGGATATAACTACTAAAACAGATACTGGAACTATGGGAGGTAAAGCCAATATAGTAAAAGAGGCAATTTTATTTAGTCTATTTATTCAATGTTATCTCAAATAAATTACTTTTTAAATGGTCTTACTGAGCTAGAAAAGAAAATAATCATAAGGTTCATTTGGAAGAACAAAAGAGCAGGAACTTCAAAGAAACCAGGGGGGAAAAGACATAAAGGAATTAGATTCAACAAAAGAACTTTGCTGAAGGATAATTTCAGAAAGGCCTGGAGAGACTTATGTGAAATGATGCTGAGTGAAATGCGAAATCAGGAGATCATTGTACATGGCAAGAACAAGATTGTATGATAACCAATTCTGATGGACGTGGCTCTTCTCAATAATGAGACAATTCAAGCCAGTTCCAATGATCTTGTGATGGAGAGAGCCATATACACCCAAAGAGAGGACTGTGGGAACTGAATATGGAACACAATATAACATTCTCACTTTTTTGTTGTTTGCTTACATTTTGTTTTCTTTCTCATTTTTTCCCTTTTTTTATCTGATTTTTCTTATGCAGCAAGATAATTGTATAAATATGTATGCATATATTAGATTTAACATATATTTTTACCATGTTTAACATGTATTGGATTACTTGCCATCTAGGAGAGGAGATGGGGAGAGGGAGGGAAGAAATTTAAAATGTAAGGTTTTGCAAGGGGGAATATTGAAAATTATCCATGCATGTAATTTGAAAATAAAAAGCTTTAATTAAAAAAGAGAATTTCAGAAGTGTAAAATGGATAATTTCGATTTTAAATTAAAATAGTTTTATATAAAATAAAACCTATGCAGAAAAGAGTGGAAGGAATGAAGAATACTGGGGGAAAATCTTTCATAGACAATTTTTCAGATAGGATATTGGAATATTGCTGTGGTTTAGGAAGTGATGAGTTTGTTGATTTAGAAAAACATAGAAAGACTTGGATTTATGAAGGAAAATGCTATGCACTTCCAGGCAAACAGATGACAAGTGAAAAATAAGAAGAGTATAGTTTTACATATATGTGTATGAGTTTATATGTGTACAAATGTTTTCTTATAGACATCTGTGCATATGTATTGTGTATATGTATATATATTTATACATATGCATGTGTATATATATGTATATAGGGTATGTATGCATTTGTATATGTGTTTAATTTTGGCTTGGGGGGGTAAAATTAAAAGTGCACAGCAGAGGTCAAAAGAAAACCTAGAAGGAAGCATGTGTACTAGGAATTGAATTTTTAAGTAAAAAGAATGAAATAACACCTACTGTCTATAACTTTCTTCATTCATTACATTCTAAGAGGGCAATAGAGGTAATTACAAGCATATGTAGTCCACATATAAAGTAGATAAATAAATATAATAATCACAATCACCAACATTTATGTAGTACTTATGTGCCAGATATTGTGCTTCACAATTATTATCTCATTATTGTGATCCTCATAGGAACCCTGGGATGCAGGTATTGTTATAATAATAACAACATTATTATAATACATAATCATATATAATAATAACTATTCCAATTTTACAGATGAGAAAACTGAGGCAAATAGAAGTTAAGTGACTTTTCCAGAGTCACACAGTAGTAAATGTCTGAACCTAGATTTGAACTCAGATCTTCTTGACTTGAGGAGTAGTATTTTGTCCATTGTACTACCACATAGAGAAATTAAATACAAGGTAGTTTTATTTAGAAGAAAGTCACCAGTGGCTGGGAGAATCAGGAGAGACTTCATGCAGAAGATGGCATTTAAGCTGTTGAGGTAGTGAGTAAGGAAAGAGTGCGACTCGGGCATTTGGGATGGTCAATACAAAGGTGAGGAGTTGAGAAATGGAAAATGAGGTACAGAGAGGAGGCTAAGCTGATTGAATTTCACTGGGAGAGAAAAAGTAACATCCTATGGGGCAGGAAAATGGTTTGTATCATATTGAGAAGGGTTTTTAAAAGCTAATTTTAAAGAATTTTATATTTGATCCCAAAGGCAATAAGAAACTACTAGAATTGATTGAGTAAAGGAATGGGATGGTTAGATTTGTGATGAAGAAAAATCACATTGGCAACAGTTTTTAAATAGACTAAAATGGTCAGAGATTTGAGGCAAGGGGTTCCATTACGCTTTTGCAGTAACCTTGGTGAGAAGGCTTGGTACTAAGTTGATGATATTATATCCTCAATCATCTTACTTTTGAATCTCTAACCTCTTAGTATCCATTGGCTCCCTCTCTACTACTCAGGTGGCCATCATCCTAAAAATAAAACAAATAAAAACACATCGCTTTTACTAGCCTCAACTATCCTCTCAAGCTACTACCAAAGGTCCAATTTCCAAATCTGGTGATCTTTTCTCAGTCCCCATCATCTCCAAACAATTGCTTTATTTGACACTGTTGACTATCCTTTTCTTCTCTCAAATATTTGTGATGCTCTTCTCTCTCTGGTTCTTTTTCCAGTTTAACTCTTCCTTGTCAGGTTCTTTTGCTGGTTTATCATCCATATCACACCTGAACCTATGGATGTGTTCCATGTTTTTGTCCTCCTTTTATAAATTGAGGATATTATGCACCTGTGGTGGGATGGGCTTTGCAAAGAGAAGGACCATCTCTTTGCCAAAGACAGAGTGGGGATGGGGAAAAGGAGAGAATGGGAGAGGATATAAGAGATTTTGATGTGAAAAGAATGGAAGAAGAGGGAACTCATATCAACTCTAGTGTGTGACCATCTCTACGTCTAGATGAGGTAGAATGGAGTAAGTCAAAGAATTTAAGGAAGGAAGCTGAGGAAGCAGGAGGATGGGGACTTTGAGTATAAAGGTAGGAGTTGGAGAAGAGAAGAAGATGGAAAATGGCATATATGAATGAGTTGCTAACTTATAATCACTGAATGAGTTTCCACATTGGGATTTCCTGTTCAGGTGAAATTATAAGTCTGCATCATCCCTTCCTTCCCACCCCATAAAAATATTTTTAAAATAAGCTAAAAAAATCTTAAACTCAATTATGGTCATAGTTTTTATAGTGCTTTCAAGTTTACAAAGTACTTTTCTTATAATAACTTTGTGAAGGATAGTGTCTTATTAATAACCCCATTTTACAGATGAGGAAATTGAGGCTCATAGAGTAAAGTGACTTACCTGAATGGCGGAATAATTGATTTTGAAACCCAGTGTACTATTTCTTCTATGCTAAAGGGAAAAGTAAGCTTGTTATGTCCTTAACATAACAAGTTATGACATGGATAGGAGAGTTGATCTCAGCTCACTACAATATTTTCCTCCGGTACTGCTTCAGACCAGGTGTTAGAGCATGCTGGCAACTTTTTGTAGACTTTTTCAAAGTGTATTTTTTGCCCTAGCTGCCTCTAGACATCCCTGAAATAAATGACATTAATTTAAACAACATTGTACACTAATTAAATCTCTATCAAACAACCAGCAAGTGTCAGCAGTGTATAAACCAACAGAAATCAAAATAATGTAAATGCCAGTCTCTGTAAGCTCTTCTCAAGGGGTAGGTGAGTTTTAATTCCATTCTTTATTAATTGGTCAAAGGTCTAGGAAATTTCAAAAGATTGCCAATTTTTTTGTACCTACAGGACATTTTGATTTCTGCGATGGAGATACATCTGAATTTCTCTGTCAGTAATATCTCATTTTAGAAAAGAATATTGACAAGCTAAAGTAACTGGAAGAGGAGGGTCAAGATAGTGGTGGTGGGGTCTTGGAAATCATATCATATGAGGATTAGTTGAGGGAAATTCAGATTTTAGCTCATAGAAGAAAAAGTGACGGAGTGGGTGAGGGGAGTAGTGATGATGGTATGTACACAGCTGTGCTCAGGTATTTGAGGGACTGTCTTGTGGAGAAGAGGTTTGTTTTATTCTGATTGATCCCAGAGGGCAAAAGCAACAATCATGAGTGGAAGTAATGGAAAACTTTTTTCCAATGAGGTAAAAAAGAACTTCCAAACAATTTCAACTCTTCAAAAATAGAATGGGCTACCTTGGGAGACAGGTGAGAAGATAAATTGATAGACTGACAGATCAGACTGATAAATCATTAGGGGGAGACAGACAGACAGACACATACACAGTGAAGGAGAGAAAAAAAGAGAGAGAGAAAGAGAAAGAAAGAGAGAGAAAGAGAGAGAGAGACAGAGACAGAGAGAGAGAGGAGAGAGAGACACAGAGACAGAGACAGAAAGAGACAGAGAGAGAGACAGAGAGATAGAGAGAGACAGAGAGACAGAGGGAGAGAAAGAGAAAGAGAGACACAGAGAGAGAGAGACAGAGAGAGAGAGACAGAGAGAGACAGAGAGAGACAGAGAGACAGAGAGAGACAGAGAGAGACAGAGAGAGAGAGAGAGAGAGAGAGAGAGAGAGAGAGAGAGAGAGAGAGAGAGGAGAGACAGAGAGAGAGAGAGAGAGAGAGAGAGAGAGAGAGAGAGAGAGAGAGGAGAGACAGAGAGAGAGAGAGAGAGAGAGAGAGAGAGAGAGAGAGAGAGAGAGAGAGAGAGAGAGAGAGAGAGGAGAGAGAGAGAGAGAAAAAAGGAGAGAGAGAGAGAGAGAGAGAGAGAGAGAGAGAGAGAGAGAGAGAGAGAGAGATGATGGATGGATAGATAGATGATAGGTTAAGTAGATAGAGAATGGATGGATAAATATAGTAAGTATGTAGGTAGATGATGAATGGATAGATATTACGTAAGTAGATAAACGATGAATGGATGAATGACTAGATAGATGTATAGATAGACCGACAGACAGACCAACAGACATAGACAGATAGATAGACGGATAGACCAACATACTGACCAACAGACAGACAGATAGATAGATAGACAGACAGACAGACAGATTGATAGATAAATTGATGGATGGATGGATGGATAGATAGACAGAATTTATTAACCTGTTTATCATGAGTAAGATTGGGATCACAAAGAGTAAACAAAACAAAAAAATCCCTGCTTTCAAAGAGATTACATTTTAATGAGAGAAGACAACTAATATAGGAAAGAGAGAAGGCATCATCTCTACATGATGAGGAGAGTGGAAAAAATAGGGTAGGAGCCTTTTTTGAGACAATAGAAGGCAAAAGATTCCCCTCTCAGAATTGGAGACCCAGGATAGAGTCCAAGTTTCTGCTGGGGTAGAAATGCTCTGAGAGTGAAGCTATGGAAAGGAGACTGAAAGGATTGAAGATCACTTGTCAGAATTATTCTAGAAGGATTCTTATTCACCTATTGATTAAAATATCTCATTTGCAGAGCCAAGTGAGGAGAGCTAGGAGAAGGGTTGATACAAGAACAATATTGTAAAGCTAAATAGGTGTGAAAGACCCAAGAACCTTGAACACTGACTAACCAAGCATGGCATCAAGGGCTGATAGATTAAAGATGCAAAATGAAACATGTCTTTGAAGATGGACAATGTGGAAACTTGTTTTACTTGTTTATTTGTTACAAAGATTTTATTTTCCCTTTCTCTATTTTTTGGGATGGGGAGAGGTAGAGAGAGAGAAAATAAATGTTAATTAGTCATAAAATTTTTAAAACCGCTAAAGGCCCTTTCAACTTATTTATTCTATGACGCAAGCCTCAGGAGATTTCCTACCCATCAATTATACTCAGCTCTGCCTTTGGTGAAATTAGTTATTGGGAATATCTATTCAGCACCCATAATGTGCTATTTGTAAGATCAAAGGATTTAGAGCTTTCAAGGACGATAGGAGTCAGAAAGTCCACGCTCTCTCATTATATAGATGAAGAAACAGGCTCAGAGAATAATAATTGCTAACATTGATATGATGCTTTAATCTATTTTACTTCCATTATTTCATTTGATCATAATAATTCTGGGGAAAAAGTATTATTATCTCCTATTTACAGAAGAAGAAAGGAAGGCTGAGAGGTTCAATGACTTGCTCAGAATCACACAGCTCGTTAGTGTTTGAGACTGGACTTGAATTCAGGAGTTTTTGACTTTCAGTCCATCCCTCTACATAAACACTCATATTATATATTGCTTGCAGGTCATGTAGGGAGTCATTGGAATAAGCAGGACTCGAACCCAGATTACAGTTCTGTGCCATAAGCAATGCCTTTTCGGCTGGTATTGGACAGACATGGAAGATAGAGCATTGGGTTTGGATTCAGGAAGATTGGTATTTGAATAGTGCCTCCGACATTTACAAACTGTGTGAAATTTTCTGTGTGAAAAACTGCCTCAGTTTTCTTAACTATCAAATGGGGAGAATAACAGTACTTACCGCTCAGGACATTTGAGAGGATTAAATGAGATAATATTAATAGAATATTTCTCAAACAGTGAAGTACTATGTAAATGTTCGCTATTGTTATTTTACTGATGGGAATATCATACAAATCTTGCACAGAGAAGTCTCACCTCACACCAGCATGGTCCAAAACCATAAGATCCATCTGAAGATTTTGTGATGCTTTTTAAAAATTCATTTTATAATTATAAAAAAATTTTGACAGTACATATGCATGAGTAATTTTTTATAATATTATCCCTTGTATTCATTTTTCCAAATTTTCCCCTCCCTCCCTCTACTCCCTCCCCTAGATGACAGGCAATCCCATACATTTTACATGTGTTACAATATAACCTAGATACAATATATGTGTGTAAATACCATTTTCTTGTTGCACATTAAGTATTAGATTCTGAAGGTATAAGTAACCTGGGCAGATAGACAGTAGTGCTAACAATTTACATTCACTTCCCAGTGTTCCTTCTCTGGGTGTAGTTGTTTCTGTCCATCATTGATCAACTGGAAGTGAGTTGGATCTTCTTTATGTTGAAGATTTCCACTTTGTGATGCTTTGGATGGGAGATTTCTCTACATTGGGAATTCAGGATCTCCCCAACTTTCCCCATTCCATTGCAAGTTGAAATAACAGGCTGACTCACCCAGCTGGGGCTAAATCATGGTTTCAGCCTTCCTTTCTCCTTGGTCCCTTCCTCTCTTCCATGCCTGATATTATGGGTAGTTTTGAGAGCGAAGGACAAATAATAGCAAAAGCAACATGCCTGGGATTCTCCTCCCACATAATCCCTTGGGGGCCGAGGCATTTTTTTAATAACTGAGGAGGCCCCTGTTGACTCAGTTATCACTAAGTTAGCTTTTAATAAATGCAAAACCTTTGGTTTAATAGACCTGTTATTGTGGATTATCAAAACAGCAAATTAATTATTAAAAGCTGTGTTTGAGTCTTTGTGGGGATGTAATGGAGACCGCTGCTCTTGTTTTCCAGTTGTAGTAAATGTTGCACTTCTGCCCAGTCAGTATTTTTTCAAATATAATAACGATCTTTTACAGTTTGAGTCTATTAAGTCTAAGTGAAATTCAGGATTTAACACTCAGATGGTAAAACTTAGGGTCGGAATTTGAATTCAGGCCCTGTGACTACAAATTCATATGCATGAATTGACTGCATGGGTATATGTTTGGATAATTTTACAATTGGCAAACCTTTTGTTCTAATTTTTCCCCTCCTCCCCCCCCAGGTGGCAGATTGACCAATACATGTTACATATGTTAAAGTATAAATCCAGCATTTTCTTTCCACTGCCCCTTGATTTTTCTTATTCAAACCTTTTATCTCGGAAAAGAGGAAACCAAGGGAAGTTTTTCTCATTCTAAGGAGAGACCCTCTCTAAGTTTCTTGATATATCAAGGATTCCAGTATGAAATGACACAGATGAATGACATGGGTTGGTATAAAGAGTGTTGGAATTGTAGTTAGGAAAACTTGAGTTCAAATCCTAGCCTTGATACTCACTGCTCATCTTTGCCCTAGGCACCATACTTAATTTTACTTTTTTACGTGGAAGTAAGCTCTGATAATTGCTGCTGACTATTTATACCCAGCATGCATCTTCCCATTGCTTTGGATAATTACCCACAATTTTGATTCTGCTGAGAGGATCATGGTTCAGTGACAGCTATTATTTAGCATCCAGAGGAGGAGACTGGTATTAAACACATAGGCTTTTGTAATATGGAGCACCTCCGAATCCCTGAAAGTATTGTTATCTCACAAAACATTCTGTGTTTCTCCAAATTAATTCTGGGCCCAATTCATTACCATCTCTAAGCATTTATCTAAAAGACATGTCCTGATGGACTGATGCAATGGGCTTCTCATCCAACTGCATGTGATCACGTACATTATAGACACACTCCATCCACTTGCTTTTTCCATTGTGGATTTCTAGGCTGAAATTTAAAAAATAATAATAATATTTGTTAAGCTTCTCCTATTTTGATTAAGAAATGATAATGGATATGGTTCTAAACGGAACCAGGACAGCAATTTATACAATCATAACAATATTGTGAAAAACACAATTTTGAGAGATTTGGGATTAGCACGAAAATCAGCCATAATTCCAGAAAACTCAAGATGAAATAGGATACACTCTTCCTTATAGAGAGGTGAGAGACTCAGAATATCGACTGAGACATTTTGGGGGACATAGCCTATGTAAGATTTGCTTACCTTGATTGCGCATTTATAACAATGTTTATTTTATTTTTTGTGTGCTAAGGAGCAGGAAAGGGGATGGAGAGGGGAGTTGAAGGAAGAGATAACAAAATAAAACTTAATTTTAGAAAAAGCTAGTACATGGTCCTTGTCTGCAGGGAGCTAAAATCTAGCAGGTGGACAGTTGACAGAATCTAGAGTACTGACTACCAGAGAACTTGAGTTCAAATTCTACAAGATATTGATAAGTAATATTTAAACAGCAGCTAGATAGCACAGTGGATAGAGCACAGGACCTGAGTTCAAATTCAGCCTCAGACATTTAACCGTTCTAATTGTGTAACCCTGGGCAAGTCATTTAACCCCAATTGTCTCAGGAAAAAAAAAAGATAAATAGCACTTAGATGGATGATGTTCTTGGAGTCAAGAAGATCTGAGGTGAAATCCTGACTTGATTGCTAACTTGCTCTGAAAGTGATCCCTTAACCTTTATCTTCCTCGATTTGTTCACCTGTAAAATGGGACTACCAATAACACTTTCCTCTCAGGGTTGTTGTAAGGATCATCCGTAGAAGTCCTTGCAAATCTTGAAGCTTTATATAAATGCTTGGGGCAGTGTAGGTGGTGCCATAGTGCATAGAGCACTGGGCTTTCAGTCTGGAAAACTCATCCATTATGAATTACTAGCTGTGTGATCCTGGGCAAGTCATTTCACCCTGATTGTCTCAGTTTCCTTATCTGTAAAATAATCTGAAGACGGAAATGGCAAACCACTCTAATATCTTTACCAAGGTAATTCCAAATGGGGTCACAAAGAATTGGATATGATTGAAAAAAATTGTTGTTGCTGCTGCTGTTATCATCATCATCATCATCATCATCATCATCTTCATCATTATTTTCATCATGATCAGACACTAGTCCTTGGCTCTCTGTAGAATACCGCGCGTCCTAAATCATGTGTCCACCTTGAGATGTAAAAAAGGAAAGCAGGGACTTTCTTTCTCCTGTAAAGGAAATGGAGCTTTCAGGATGTATTTTGATTTTCAGCACAGGAGGATTCCCCGGCTGAGCTCCCATCCACAGCTCTCTGCTTTGAATAGCACTTTGTTGGCCACGTGCACTCAGGGGACTTTATGGGTGGTTTGCTCGGAAACAGGAAAGCAGCTCCCAGGCATCCTGACCAATCTTTTGGCTTTGCCTTTCGTTTCCTTTTCTTTGGGCCTGGCTGCTGAGCTTCTTATAAACACTTTAATGAGAAGGATAAAATAAATCCCCCAAAGGGGGAAAGAAAAAACCCGTAATCAATGCATTCTAGAGCCAGTGCTTTCTGTTTCACTGTTTGTGTTTTCCCCTGGCCCTGTTCTTTGTTAGGCTGACAGAACTCCTTCAATCGGGGCCTCTGGCATCCGTCCGAAACCACAAGCCAGACCGAGGAGATAACACAAGGCAGAACAACAAATAGCCCAGGGATTGCATCACGGCATTGGGCCGGGAGAGCCAGACAGCTTATTTCTACTTCCATGACAGCTGTCAGTAGGCAACAGCATCACATGGGCAAGACCAACACGCCAGACTGGGAGCTAACAGACCTGGTCCTGGTCCCAGATGTGTCGATAACCGACTGGGCAAATTTCAGGCCGTGGGGGAAGAGAACTGTACAGCGACTCAGGCTTAAATCCCTGCTGCCGTGTGTGATGTTACATGTTTTAAACCTCAGTTTTCTTAGCTGTAAACTGGGGATAATGATTTTTACATCCATGGAGTAGTCGAAAGTCTGCAAAAAAAAAAAAAAAAAAGAATAATTCATTTGAAGTGCTCAGCAAAGCTGAAAGTGCTATCCAAGGTCAGCGCTTCCAGTAAGTGTTTAGGAAATTTAAGTCAAACTGAATTGAGATTGTGGAATAAGGAAAGAGATTTATGTGATCATAAATTTAGAACTAACAGAGACCTTATAGGGTCATTGAGTTAACATCTTACAGGTAGAGAAACTGAGGTTTAGAGTTGAAAATGGCAGAGCTATCGTTCAAATATCCTTGACTCTAGAATGCTTTGCACAGTACAGAAGAATAGAATGTTAGAGAATAAAGGGAGCTTAGTGACAGCCCAATCTGGGCTGTATTTGGAATGTCACATCTGGCACCTTTTCTTGCTATGGGTATAAAGAAAGGAAAAGAAGGGAAGGGAATAAGTGTTTATGTAGTGCCATTATCTCATGTGAAAACAACAGTTCTTTGATATGGGCATTGCTATTATTTCCATTTTACAGTTGGGGAAACTGAGGCAAAGACAGTGAAGTGTCGTGTTCAGG
>NC_133622.1:224605758-224643258 GCF_048593235.1 Sminthopsis crassicaudata | reverse complement strand
TGAAAACCATTTATTTCCTCACACTGTGGTCCACCAGGAACATTATCCTGTAGGTAAACACAGGTAGCAGTAAATCAAAGGACCTCTCGGAGAGAGCGCACGTCGGTAAGAGAGGAGTTGATTAAACATCTTCATAACTTACAGGTTTATAGCACCTCTCATCCCAAAGGATCTCAAAGCACTTCAGAGATTGATATATGCTTTCAGACTCAATCCCTCTATATTTTATTTTCTGCATCATTGCCTCAGAGGGGGTGGGGTGTTTATTACCCTTGTCATATAGCTATATACTAAGCATCAGTTATGGCTTGGGACAGGAAGCAGACAAAAGGAGCTTTTATTTGTTAAATCCCACAGACTCACAGAGCCAGAAGGGGACTTTCTGGTCACTAGCTGTGTGACCCTAAGCAAGTCACTTAACCCCTATTTGTCTCAGTTTCCCCATCTGCAAAGTGAATGGGAAAAGGAAATGTTAAACAACTCCATTTGCCAAGGAAACCCCCCAAATTGTGTCATGAAGTCACTTAACTCTTTTTGCCTCACTTCCTCTTCTGTAAAAATGAGCTGGAGAGGGAAATGGTAAACCATTCCAGTATCTTTGCCAAGAAAACCCCAAATGGGATTACTAAGACTCTAGTACAACTGATAAACAACTAAAAACATTTTTTAAAAAAATATGAATTCCCTATTCTTCTCTCATAGTTCCCTAGCAAATTGTTTCTGTCTTCAAGTACTTTCGTTGCCCTGTTCCTTCCTCAGACTAAGTGCATCCCTCTCTCTTTTAATCAGTGAGAACCACTTGCTCAGATATGGAGAAAAAAGAGAATATAGATATTTTATAAGTCTATAAAGGACCTTTTGGAACTTCTCTTCTTGTCCTATTCAAGTAGTGGGTGGGGTAAATAATCACAGTATTCAAAAGAATGAAATTTGGAAGTAGCAAAAATCCAAGTTCAGATCGTATCTTAGACGTTTACAACTGGGTGATTTTGATTTTCTCTCTGCCAGCTTCCACTTCCTCTTTTGTACAACGGGGACAATAATATCACCTTCCTCCCACGATTGTTGTGAGCATCAAATAAAATCAGTGTTTCTTATCTCATGGACAAACCTTAAAATCCTATGGAAATACTAGCTGTTCTTATGCTCATTTATAGTGGGGAAAATCCCAGATTCTTGGGTGTAATTATGTTAGAGCAAAAGCTCTAGTTTGACCTTGTCGTTTTTGACAACTGGGTGACTTTGATTTGTTCTTCAGGCCTCCATTTCTTTGAGGAAGTTGAAACTCTCATTTTTTGGTATCACGTCTCTTTGATGCTCTAAAAAATTCTTGAGAATCCCAAGGCACCTTTAATGGACTTTTGATAGAAAATGCTCTCTACATCCAGAGAAAAAACTATGGAGTCTGAATGCAGATTGAAGTATACTATTTTTACTTTTTTTGTTTTCTCTTTCTTTCTCATGATTCTCCCTTTTGTTCTGATTCTTCTTTCACAAGATGACTAATGTGAAAATATGTTTAATCTGATTGGACATGTATCATCAGATTATTTGCTGTCTTGGGGAGCTATTGAGGGTGGAGGAGGGCGGAAAGAAGGGAGAAAAATTTGGAATTCAAAATCTTACAAAATGAATGTTGATAAAACTATATCTTTAAATTTAATTGGAAAAAATGCCATTAAATGATTTTTTTTTTTTTTGCTGAGGCAATTGGGGTTAAATGACTTGCCCAGGGTCACACAGCTAGAAAATGAAAAAAAAATATTGAGGAATCTCAGCTTTTGTTTATATGGTTTATGTCTATGGATATTTATCTTATTAGAAAGTACAATGGAGAAATTTTATAAAATGTTTTTTTTAATTTATTTTTTTTTAATTTTTATTTTATTTTATAATTATAACATTTTTTTGACAGTACATATGCATGGGTAATTTTTTACAACATTATCCCTTGCACTTACTTCTATTCAGATTTTTTCCCTTCCTCCCCCAACCCCCTCCCCCAGATGGCAGGCAGTCTTATGTATGTTAAATATATTACAGTATATTCTAGATACAATATATGTGTGTAGAATCGAATTTTTTGTTGCACAGGAAGAATTGGATTCAGAAGGTAAAAATAACAGTTTACATTCATTTCCCAGTGTTCCTTTTCTGGATGTAGCTGGTTCTGTCCATCATTAATCAATTGGAATTGGATTAGCTCTTCTCTATGTTGAAGAAATCCACTTCCATCAGCATACATCCTCGTACAGTATCATTGTTGAAGTGTATAATGATCTTCTGGTTCTGCTCGTTTCACTCAGCATCAATTGATGTAAGTCTCTCCAAGCCTCTCTGTATTTCTTCTGTTGGTCATTTCTTACAGAGCAGTAATATTCCATAACATTCATATACCATAGTTTACCCAACCATTCTCCAATTGATGGACATCCATTCATTTTCCAGTTTCTGGCCACTATGAAAAGGGCTGCCACAAACATTTTGGCACATACAGGTCCCTTTCCCTTCTTTAGTAGTTCCTTGGGATATAAGCCCACTAGTAGTATGGCTGGGTCAAAGGGTATGCACATTTTGATAACTTTTTGGGCATAATTCCAGATTGCTCTCCAGAATGGTTGGATTCTTTCACAACTCCACCAACAATGCATCAGTGTCCCAGTTTTCCCACAGCCCCTCCAACATTCATCGTTATTTGTTCCTGTCATCTTAGCCAATCTGACAGGTGTGTAATGATACCTCAAAGTTGTCTTAATTTGCATTTCTCTGATCAATAGTGATTTGGAACACTCTTTCATATGAGTGGAAATAGTTTTAATTTCATTATCTGAAAATTGTCTGTTCATATCCTTTGACCATTTATCAATTGGAGAATGGCTTGATTTCTTATAAATTAAAGTCAATTCTCTGTATATTTTGGAGATGAGGCCTTTATCAGAACCTTTAACTGTAAAAATTTTTCCCAATTTGTTACTTCCCTTCTAATCTTGTTTGCATTAGTTTTGTTTGTGCAGAAACTTTTTAATTTGGTGTAATCAAAATGTTCTATTTTGTGATCAATAATGGTCTCTAGTTCTCCCTTGGACACAAACTCCTTCCTCCTCCACAAGTCTGAGAGGTAAACCATCCCATGTTCCTCCAATTTATTTATGATTTCGTTCTTTATGCCTAAATCTTGGACCCATTTTGATCTAATCTTAGTATGTGGTGTTAAATGTGGGTCCATGCCTAGTTTCTGCCATACTAATTTTCAGTTTTCCCAGCAGTTTTTGTCAAATAATGAATTCTTATCCCAAAATTTGGGATCTTTGGGTTTGTCAAAGATTAGATTGCTATTTTTATTCACTATCTTGCCCTGTGAACCTAACCTATGCCACTGATCAACTAGTCTATTTCTTAGCCAATACCAAATGGTTTTGGTGACTGTTGCTTTATAATATAGCTTTAAATCAGGTACACTTAGACCACCTTCCTCTGACTTTTTTTTCATTAGTTCCCTTTCAATTCTCGACCTTTTATTCTTCCATATGAATTTTGTTGTTATTCTTGGGAGTCTGATTGGTATAGCACTAAATAAATAGATTAGTTTGGGTAAAATGTTTATTGATTTATTAACTTAAGGATAATAGCAATAAACTCACTATGCATTGATATGTTTTTTCCAAACAAAAAAAAATCACAAGAGTAGCATTGTTTTATATAGTTTTGTAGATCTCTTTAATATCTGGTTTAGGAGATGCTAGATTATCATTCTTGCTTCTGTATTGGATCTACTATATTATTTTGGCTGAATTATATAGAGAAAATTCTGCTTCATCATATATGTGATTAGAAAAGGAAAGACTATTTTAATGGGCAAATAACAAATTAGTCTTATTTTGAAAATTGTTTTCACCTCATTGGGCCCATTGAAAGGCTCTTAGAAACCCCAAGAACTCCTGAATGATACTTTGAGAACTGTTCTAAGGACTCTTGCAATTGTAGTTACATTATCTTAAAATGACCTGAAGATAACTACTAATGAAAAAAGTATGTTCACTGATAAAATTATATATCATTGGCACCTGGGTCTCTCAGAACAGTCCATTCTGGGAGACACTAGTCCAATCCATTCAATATTTATAGATGCTATTGTCCCAAAGAGATACATGATTCATCCTCAGTCACACAGCTCATGAGTGCCAGAAACGAGATTAGAATCCAGATCCCTGACTTCCAAGTCCCTTGGTCTTTCCATCACAACATAGAATCCAACCAACATCCAAAGGTAGTTTTCCAGATTTCTTGACTTCCAAGTCCCTTGGTCTTTCCATCACAACATAGAATCCAACCAACATCCAAAGGTAGTTTTCCAGATTTCTTGACTTCCAAGTCTCTTTATCTTTCCATTACAACATAGAATCCAACCCATGTCCAAAGGAAGTTTTCCTGCCTTCTAGAACAAGTACCTTTGGATTCCTAAGGGCAAGGAGATCTCGGTTATATCACTTAATGATATCTTCAGGTTGCCAGCTATATCAGCCCAGCGACTATATGCCAAAGGAAAATTTTTCCTAATGGGACCATACCATCCAATCAGTCCGTCTATCAACACATTTTATTAAGGGCTAATTAAGTGCTAAATGTTGGGGATTGTTGTTCATCCTTTGTTTTTGAAGAGGATCAATAACATAAGGATGATGTCTTGACTTTTGAGTGAACTAGATTTCAGTGAGACAGAGCTGCACAAGTGCTCAGTCTCATTCTCTCTTCCAGAGTCATCAAAAAGTTCAGCGAATCCAATGGATACAGTGGCTGTAGATTGGGATGCAGTGGATGACTTTGGTGTCTTCAATATCTGCCCAAGATCTTAGTGTTCCACAGCACCTCATTCAGCCGCCTTTGTGGTCATTGGAATAAATTGTTCTCATCCACCCATTCTGCTGGGAAAGTCTTCAAACGCTTGGGGTAGATGCCTTCCTAACTCTCTGATGGGTTTAAAGCTGGTTCAGCCCGTCTGCAAGACTGAATTGTGACCACTGTATGTGCTATAGATGCTTGGAGCCACAGGTGAGAACTGAGTGCCAGGTAGGCAACAAAGGTGGATGGGCAGTCCTGAAAAGAGCTCTGTCAGAGGTCCTAGTCCACTTGAATACCCCAAGTGTTGGTGATATAAAAAAGGCAAAAGATAATCCCTGCCCTAAATGAGCTCACAATGAAACAACATGCAAACAAATATAAATAAAGGAAGTTACATACAGGATAAATGGAAATAATTAGCTGAGGGAAGGCACTGGAATTAATTGGGGAAGGCTTCTTATACAAAATGGGAAGTCCATAAGTGGAGTTGAATGGGTAGAACATTGGGCCAACCAGAGAAAATGCCTAGAGCTGAGAAATAAAGCATCTTGTTTGGGAATAGATAAGAGGACAGGGTTACTGGGTTAGAGAAGACATCTGGGGGAGTCAGGTGTAAGTCTGGAAATATAGGAGGAGGATGGGTTATGAGGGTCTTCAACATGCAATTTTCTCTAATTCTGTTGGTTTTGTTCAATTAAAGTCTGCAATAGCCCATGGAATAAAAAAAAAAAATTCTCATCTGAGGATAGTTTACAGTCAGACAGCACTCTTCAGTGTGCAAAATATCTTCTAATTTTCGAATTATCAACCTCTCTGCACCTCAGTTTTCATATCTATAAAATGGGAGTGAATAACTTGACCAGGGTCATCCTGGTCATCCACTGAATGGCAAAACTAGACCTTGTGATCATGTCTTCTTGGTCTGATGATAGATTCTTTCCATTCTCCTTTATTTATCCTGAAATCAGCTGTGTTTATTGAGCACCTACTATACATAAGACATTCTGCTGGGGATTCAAAAATGCAAATCACTTACCTCTACCTCAGTCTCCTTATCTGGCAAACGAATTGTAGAAGGAAATGGCAAAACATTCCAGCATCTTTGCCAAGAAAATTCCAAATGGGATCTTGGACAGTTATACATGACTGAAATCCGAAATGAATCAGCAACAGCATAATGTGCTGAGCACTGAGCTAAGCACTGTTAAACATAAAAAGAAAGGCAAAACCTAATCTCTTCTCTCAAAGAGCTCCCCGTGTAATGACACCCTCTTGACTAAGATATGTTTGGACCTAGGAAAAAAGCAACTAGCTGTAATTCTGAGGATGGGACTCTTTATTGTAGCTTAAACACTGTTTTATTTTATTTTTTATTAAAGCTTTTTATTTACAAAATATAAGCAGGGGTAATTTTTCAACATGGACCCTTGCAAAGCCTTCTGTTCCAAATGTATCCCCTCCTTCCCTCTAGATGGCAGGTAGTCCAATACATGTTAAATATGTTAAACACTGTTTTAACATCAGGAATAGCTATCAGTCTCCCTCCTCTCCAATTCCTTACACAAGAGATGAAATAAGATGGACCTTCCAACCCTTTCGATTCTCTGACAAGGACACAAACCCCACCAGACTAACCCTAGAAATGCTAACAGAAAAAGACAGGCTGACAAATATAGTTAATTAATTCACACTCTAGAGTAACAAGTGCTGACAGTGAAATAAATAGCATTGGAAGACTAAAGGGAAATTGAGGAAGAAAAACAAAGAAATGAAATCAATCCGGAATTCAAGGCCTGCCTCTCCGTGGGGAAGGAGATCAGGGATGACAAGCTCAAGCAAGTTTATTGAGTTTTTGAAGGCAACGGGAGAGACTGGGGAGGACGACGACTGATGGAGGTATTTCTCAGAGCTGAAGTACTTTGATACTGGCATTGTTTAGCTGTGATGATAGCAAAGGAGTGGATAATGAGGCACTACTGAGCTCAGAGGCTGGGTTCCATCCTCACACGCCTCAAAAAAACCCATGAAACTGAAGTTTGCTTAAGTGGTCCAGGGTGCCCATGGTGAGCACAGCCTATTCTCACCTGCCAGAAGGAATGAATCCTTCTGATGCCTTATTCAAGTCATGGAGGCTCCTTCTATTGGAAAACAAACAATAATGGACTGGATAATTCACAAATGGGGAAATGGGAGCACATACATACTCCAAGCCTGGAGTCAAAAAAAATCTGACTTCAAAACTGGCCTCAGACACTTACCAGCTGTGTGACTCTGGCCAAGTCACTTGACCCTGTTTGCCTCAGTTTCCCCATCTGTAAAATAAGCTGGAGTAAGAAATGGCAAACCACTCCAGCGTCTCTGCCAAGAAAACTCTAAATGGGGTCATAAAGAATTGAACATAAAGGAAAATTACTGGTGGTTCTCTGGAAAAAAATAACTTGGTGTTTTAACAACAGGGAAGAGATTTATGTGAATCAAACAATGGACCATTCTGGTGAACTTAGCAGCAGGGAGATTTTCCTATATGTGAATTTCCTTTACAGAGAAAGATCAGCAACTTTTCTTGAAGAGTTGCTAGGGCTGGCTTGTTGGTTGATTTTTGTCCTTAATGCTCAAAAAAGACCAAAATAGCATGGATACCTTGAAGTTAGAAAGCTAGAACGCTCAGCAGCAAGACCTGAACCCAAGTTCTGACTTCAAGGCTGACCCTTTGACCACTAGGCTGACTCTCTGCGCCATGATTTTTGAGGTGATTTATCTGCTGTGGGAACTCCCAATGAAGGAATTCCCTCTACCAATTCAGATCAGGTGTTTCTCTGTTATTTATAATTTTAGAGAACATTTTAGAGCACTAAATCTCGCGGTTCAGGGTGAGACAGTCATTATTTCTTAGAGATAAGATTTGAATATAGCTATTGGTTACTTCAAGGTCAGCTCATGAAACAAAAATAAAGCAAAATCAAGTTTGGGGACTTCAGTTGCCCATAGGCTACTATCCTGGTAGTGTGGCAGTGCTTCCAGGGTAGCCCATTATTAATTACATATTCCTTTCTTGGACTTTGCACGGACCTGTTTCTCTATTCTTCAAAACAAAATCAAGTTTTGTGACAGTAGTTTCCCACAGAATGATTGCACTTCCAGGGCAGCCCATCATTAATTCTATATTCCTTTGTTGGACTTTGCATGGATCTTCCTCATGTTTCGCTATTATTCTTCACCCCTCAATCAGTTGTGTTTGGATACAATTTCTACCAAAACCCAAAAGCCCTTCTTCCCCGGACCACACATCCTGAACAGATGTCAAAAGACACTTGCAGAGCCAGATTGGCTGTCCACTTTCATTAGTTAGTAAGAAATGACCTCTCTCAAGGTTTCCAGCTTGTTTTCTTGTGGCTTATCTTACCGTTCTGTTGCTTATATTAACTTCTTCCTTTTTCAGAGTTCAGAGAATCTCAAAGGGGAGGTTGTTAATTAAGGACGACTTAATTCAAAATCTTTACTCTTATTGCTTATAGAAAAATTAGAAAAATTCAAAAAATTAAAACATCATAATGCAGCAAAGTCATCTAGAATTTATTAAGTGCCTACAATGTGCCGGGAGATGTGTTAAGTGCTGAGGATACAAAGGAAAACCCCAAACCCCAAATCCAAACCTCAAATCAGTCCCTGCTTCCCATGATTGCACAGTCTAATGAAGAAGGCATTCAACAAACTACTACAAACAAATTCAAAACTATTACAGGATAAACTGGGGGTAATCTCCAAAGGAGGACACAAAGGTTAGAACAAGGGGGACTATTTTTAAACCTCTGTCTACCTCACTTTCCTTACCTTACAATGGTGAGGAATGGTGTTTTTTCTCACCAATTTCTTTTTCAGTCTTCCTCTTCACTCTAAGTTGTTAGGATAAAATTAGATAATATTTGTAAAGCATTTTGTAAATCTTACAGCACTATATACATGTGAGTTGTTTGCTATATTATTATTCACAAGTTTGGAGTCTGCTTTATTCTAAGACACATTCATCTAAGATCAGGAAAGAATAAACACAAGAGGGGCAGAAGAAATAGTAGCATCATGTGTTGTTAGCCACGTGGTGACAGGGTGAGGAGAATGGTAGCAGGTTTTACTGGCTGCTTTTTATTCCTACCTAGAGAATCTTATACAGAATCTTATCATCATCTGCTGAATTAAATAAAGATATGCAGGTTAAATAATAGTATGGGTAGGTTTCATGGGTAACAGCTGAATGGCCAGACTCAAAGAATAATTAATCATTTTGATGTTCAGTCTGGAAGATGGGCTCTAGTGCAGTATCTCAGAGATCAGTCCTTGGCCTTGTGCTATTATTCTGCTTTTTAAAAATCACTTATTTGCCTAGAGGCATAGAAAGTACAGTCTCAGGTACCTTAGGTCAAAATTCTGTGGGTAGCTCTGAATAAGATGGATGGAAGTGGTGAGAAGTTTAAGGCAGAAAGACCAATTAGGAGGTTATCTAAGCAAGAGATCATGAGGGTTTGAACCAAAGTTGCAGCCGCGTGAGGATGAAGAGAAGGGGTCTGATGTGAGAAACATTGCAGGACTAGAAATGCCAATATTTGGTCTAGCAACTTATTGGATTGTGGGACGGGAGGAAGTGAGGAGCTCAGGCCATGGCCAGATGTTGAATCAGGGACAATGGAAAATACCTTCGACAGATGCTATCGTCAACAGAAATAGGGAATTTTCAAAAGGGGGAACATTTAGAGGAAATAATTTTGCAATTCAATAGATCCTTGTAAAGTGCTTACCAGGTCCTGTGCTAAGGAGATCAAAGACAGAATCTGTCTTCCAGGAGCTCATGGTCTAATAAGTGAAACAATAAGCAAAAAAATAAAAATTTCTATATAGGAGAAACAAGAATCCATTAATAGAGGAAAGGCACTGAAATTTAAAGGGAAAATAGGAAACACTTTTTCTCAAAAATATTTTATTTTTCCAAATACATGTAAAGACAGTTTTCAACATCCATTTTTGTAAGAGTTTCTGTTCCAGATTTTTTTCCTTTGTTCCTTTACCAAGACAGCAAGAAATCTGACATAGGTTAAATATGTGCAATTCTTTTAAATATATTTCTACCTTTGTAATGTTGTGAAAAAAACATGAGAAAGATAAAAACAAATAAACAAAAAAGGTGAAATCTCTATACTTCGATCTACATTCAGTCTCGATAGTTCTCTCTCCGGATGCAAATGACATTTTCCATCCCAAGTCAAATAGGAAACTGTTAACAGAGGGAAGCCACCAAAATAAAGAAAGCTTCCTGTAGGAAGTGGGATTTTAATTGGGACTTAAAGGAAAGCAGAAAGGTCAGTGGTTAGAGTTTTAGGAATGTTGAATTAAAACCGTATATGGCACATCCAGTGTGAAATTTTCTATAGGAAATTAATGATGCAGGACATCAGCTTGTGGGCGAGACGCCATCCAAGAGCACAAGGTGAGACAAGGATGCAGGATCTCATGTAGTGAGAAAGAGAGATGGTCTGGACTGAATGTTATATGAAATAATAGACTTTCAGAGCTGGCCATTTCCCAAAGTCATCATCGAAGGAAAACAATCCAGCACAAACTACTTAGGCAATGGTCATGAAGCTTCTGCTCAAAGAGCTCTTGTAAAGGGGAGCCTGTTACATCTACAAGCAGCCTGTTCCACATATGTTTAGCTCTGTTTATGAGGAAATGTTTCCCGTCATTAAATATAAATTAATCTCAATGAAACTCCCATCCATTATCCCTGGTACTATCCTCTGGGCTCAAATAGAACAAATCTAAACACTTGAAGACCACCACCATATTCACCATAAGTCTTCCCTTCCTGTATCTCTTAAATGTTAAGTGAACCAAAGGATTGCCTCCCCACAGATCTCTCTGAAGAGTTTACAGAAATACACGTAGAGCCCTCTGCAGAATAAGAAGTCGTGGAGCGGCCGAGATCTGTATGAGTAGGACTTGAGTCCTTGTCTCTCTGACCCCAAAGTCAGGCTCCATTATCCACTCGCTGTGCTTGACTGCCTCTCATAATTCCGTGTTTCCCATCGTGAAAATATTTCAACATTTAGTTTCAGCACTAGCTTCTCTGACACAATGGTTTCTGTCTTACATGACCCATAAGTGGTTTAAGATCATTCCAGACTATTTAGTTTTTAAATGTTTTGGCTTCAGTGATTTAGTTTCTGATCAGTTTGTTTGAGAAACGAAACAATTTTTAATCCAGTTTGAAATATTTTCATATCCTTTTGAACCTTGGCATGGTGATGGCCCATTGTCAGTCCATTTCAAAATTCTTGATTTCAAAATGATTGATGTTTCTAGATGGTCTAAAGGCAGACAGCTGGGTGGTCCAGTGGCTAGAGTTTGACGCCTAGAGTCAGAAAGATACATTGTCTTGGATTCAACTATGTCTTTAAACACTCACCAGCTGTGTGATCCCTGTCTGCCTCAGTTTCTTCATTTGTAAAGTGAGCTGGAGAAAAAAAGGGCACAACCATTTCAGTATCATTGCCAAGGAAACCTCAAAAGGGGTCATTATATTCAACTGAAATGACTCAACAACAGCTCTCAGTGTTGCTGTGAGGATCAAATGAAATAATATTGATGTAATATCTACATTCAATGGATTATATCTGTATACTAAACATATCTATATATAATATGTAATAAAAAGTTATACCTGCTTGCCAGGTGAGTTATTACACTTCAGATATTATATGGCAAATGTTATAAATCAGGGCTTGATTTGTCGTTTTATTGACTTCCTAGAATTAAGGAAGAGATAGAGAAAATTTTAGTCATTTCAGTTTAAACTTTAAAATGTATCATATGTGTATATATAGAATACATATGCACATGCATATAAACATATATATACATGTGTATTCATGTGTGCACAAATATATATATGTATGTGTATACCCATGTATATATTCTGGAGAATTGATTGCTAAACATTTACCAGAACCCCTCTGTATATGAATTGCATTGTATATTAATAGTTTTCCTATTTAATTTAACCCCAAACTCTAATCTGTTGAGATCTTTTGGGAATGGAACAGTCATCCAATATGATAGCTCTCTTGGGCTTGTGCCATCTGCAAATTTCAGTGTGCCTTCTATGCCTCTAACAAGTAATTAATTAAAAAATTAGAAAAGCAAAAAGCCAGACTGATCCTGAGATGCTGTACTACAGCTCATCTGGATTGACATCAAATTATCAATTATTCCCTGAGTCTGGCCATTCAACCATTTCCTTCCTATACCATGTAACAGTACTGTTATCTAACCTGGACATCTCTATCCAGTCCACAAGATGAATATGGAATACTGTGTCAAAATTTCCTTAAAAATTCAGGTAAACTCTATTTACAGCATTCTCCCAATCAATCCATGTCCAAAAAGATGACGTCTGGCACACCTTGTGCTTAACGAGATCATGCAAGTTTTTGAAATCATTGCTTCCTTTTCCAGATGTTCACTAATCATCCCTTTAATAATACATGTAGACTGAAGTCAGGAGATCTGAGTTCAAATCTGACCTCAGACATTTAATACTTCCTAGTTGTGTGGCCCTGGGCAGGTCACTTAACCCCAATTGCCTCAGCCAAAATAATAATAATAATAATAATAATAATAATAACAATAATAATAATAATAATAATAAATGTCCAGGGGAAGTGATTCATTTGGAGTTGGAAAATCTAAGTTTTAGTTTCAACTCTATTACCTACTATTTGTGGAATATTGGACAAATCACTTAACACTTCTGAACCTCAGTTTCCCCATCTGTAAAAATTGGCAGTTGGACAAAATGGTTTCAGGGGTCCCTTCTGGCTCTAATTCCATGATCCTAAGGCTCGTCTCTGACTCACGCTCTCTGTATGACCATAGTCAGTCGCTTTGGGCACTCTGGCTGACTTTGGGAAGTTTCCTTTTTGGAAATTCCCTACCTAAGAAGTCACAGATCCAGACTGCCCTCTCCTCTCCCCACAAAGACAACAAACTACGCCAATGAACGCAAACCTGCTAAATAAACTGAGGGAGTAAGATGTTATCTGCATAATTTAAGCTCTGAACACAATTTTGCTAAAGTGATTCAAATAATTAAGGCAAAAACATATTGGTTTTTTGCTTGAATTGTCTAGAAAATTGCCTGAAATCCTTGCTTCACTTGCCACTTGCTGGTATAACCACAATTTATAGGGTTGGGGGGAGGGTGGAGAAGATTGGAGAAGGGCCTGAAATTTGGGATACATGTTGGATGTTGCCCATAGAAGCACAAACCCCGACAAGCCTCCCTATAGATTTTTCTCTGTGCATCTCCAGGGAGAGAGCCCCAGATCTCATTCCTGACGGGGCATGAGGTCCCCTGGGTCTCCCGCAGATTGGTCAACAAGCATTCCTACTTTTTCACTGGCAGTGTGCCCCTAGGGACCGAGCACAGCTCTGGGCACCCTCAGCTGCCTTCCCGACCCCAGTGAATGAGTTTTCCCTTGTCTGAAAATGCCTGGAATCTCAGGTCTGGCCCATGAGTCAATGTTGTAATGTCTGCAGGGAAAAAGACCCATAACATGGAAACATTGCCTGCTATAGCAACAGGGAGAATAATAAACACATTTTTTTTCAGAGGGTAATCATAAAGTGTAGCCTTCTGGAGATGTTAGCAAGAGACGTATACGACTCATAAATCACAGCTCTTATTCTGTCTGTTTGGTTTATTCCCTCCTTTCAGGGCTGAAGAGATTACATTGAGACAACAGGGAGAAAAAGTCCCACTGAGGCTGTATCTATATATGGATATAGGGGTGAACAGTGAGATTAAACTCCCCCTGAAACACCTTGACCCTATTATCTATGTGTTTTAGGCAAAAAATCAGCCTCCATCTGAATGATACAGGTTATGACGCCCCTGTCAAAAACAATACAATTTGATGAGCACTGAGGAATTGCCTACTATGTGCCAGGGACTGTCCTGGGCTTACAAAGTTCAACAGGAAATAGTCCGTTCTCTTACATGATCCCCTTGACCTCTACAAGAAGTCCCTGAGTGAATTTAGGGCCAAATTGCTTAATTCTCTGCCCCCTGTTTCCCCACTTAATGTGTGGGGAGACTAAGGAACTTCCCGGGAAGAAAGCCTGGGGTCATCTCAGACAAAGAAGAAAAATATTAATGGAGTTTTTATAATTTTTAAAGCCACTGTCCGGGACCAGTCTTGGAGTCAGCAAGTCTTGGATTCAAGGTCTTCCTCTGAAAGGGACTGGCTCATGAGCAAACTACTTAACCTGGAAGTAGCTCTCCGAAATTCTCTGCTGCTGAGATGAAGGAAATAGCCAAAAAGCCTGGATTCAAATCCTCTCTCTGAGACTATTTGTATGGTCCTGAGCACGATACTACCTTCTCCAGCCTCAGTTCCTTTTCTGGGTAAACAATATGTTGCAATGGAAAGAATACTGGACTGAGAGACAGAATAACTGCTTTTGACCTGGCTTGAACATTTGCTACCTCTGTAGTCACATAATTTCTCTGGGTCTTAGTTTGCTGAACTGTTAAATAGGAGAATTGGGCTACACAATCCCTTTGGTAACTTGTAATTGGAAGATTATCTACGAATCACCATAGTGACCAAAATTCATCTACATTGCTGATCCTTGATTACTGTATTTTGGGTGAAAGGGTCAACTATCTACTAATTCATTTTTTCTGAATAGGTTTTTAAAAATTCAGGACCCCTTAATATATCTCAACTGATTCTATGGGTTCTTAAGCTATTGAGATTGAACTTTCATTCACAAATTGATTATTTTGAAACATCATCCTCCATGAAATTTTCTTAGCTGTCTCCACACTCCCAATGGCCATTTTTTTGCCCCCAGAACTATTCTTGATTTATTACCTTACAATCTAGTAAGGCAGGAATACAATTCGTGTCCCCTACTATACTGAGAATTTCTTTTTAATACTTTATTTCTTTTAATATTATTTAAAAATTTTATTAAGTACCTACTACGTGCCAAGAGCTTGGTACCATTATAGTTCCCAGATTCTATTTCTCTTGACATGACTTTGTTGCTACTTTGTCTTTACTTTTTGAATTCCTGTTGAATCCTGCTATTAAAATGTAATCTTGATGAGTGTCTTTGTATCCCTGGGACATTACCCTGCATGCAGTAGGTGATTAATAAATGCTGATGAATTGAAGTGAATATTCAAGATCACTCAATATATCCTGGATATAGAAGAAAGTATTCAGTGCTCCCATAAAGTAGGAAGTAGCATTCGATTAAGTATAACTGGAAGTTAAAGTGCTTGTTGAAAGATTGAATGATTACTGGCAATGACCTAGGAGGCTAGGATGTAGGAATGAAGGATATGTTCACAACCTACTTAAATTATTAGCTACTTTTGAAATTCTTTTAACTTTTTTTCCCCATGAGGTCAAATAATAAGAGGATTTTAGGTTTGTAGGCAAAAGAGAACTCTAACCTCCAGATAAGGAAACTGAGTCCCAGAGAAGTGAAGTGGCTTGTGCATAACTACCTAAGTAATAAGTGGAAAAGCTGAGATCTTAAACTAGACCCTCTGTTTCTACATCTAGAGCTTCTCTCTTTTTTTGCCAGATTGTATTTTATTTTATTTTATTATTTATTATTATTATTATAGTTTTTTATTTACAAGATATATGCATGGGTAATTTTTCAGTATTGACAATTGCCAAACCTTTTGTTCCAACTTTTCCCCTCCTTCCCCTGACCCTTTCCCCCAGATGGCAGGTTGACCAATACATGTTAAATATGTTAAAGTATAAATTAAATACAATAGATGTTTACACGTCCAAACAGTTGTTTTGCTGTACAAAAAGAACCGGACTTTGAAACAGTGTACAATTAGCCTGTGAAGGAAATCCAAAATGCAGGCGGACAAAAATAGAGGGATTGAGAATTCTATGTAGTGGTTCATTGTCATCTCCCAGAGTTCTTTCACTGGGTGTAGCTGGTTCAGTTCATTACTAGAAAGCTCTTCTCTTCAGCAGATATCAGCAAGTATTAATTAATCACTTTCTATATGTTAGATTGTGAGCTAGGTACAAGCGATGTGAAGGAAGGAATGGAAAATCCATACTTTTAAGGAGATTACATTTTATTAAGGAAGATTGAATATACATACATAAACATATATTGAATATACAATTGGATGGAGTCAATCTAAGGGCTGAGATGAAGGAAAGATAAAAGGAGACTGCAATAATGAGACTGGGCAGATTGGCCAGGGCCAAGCTGAGAATGTCTTTAAATAAATAAGTGGATACTGTAGTCCAGGGGCAGTAGGGAGCCACTGTAGTTTACTGAGTAGGAAAGGGACCTAGTCTCATCTGTTACTCAGGGGGGGGGAAGAAAACCACTTAGGCAGAAGATAGATCAAAGTAAAGAAGTATTTAAAGAAGAAAACTTAGGAGGCTGTTGGAATAGAGCTTGAATTTAAGTGGTGGATATATGATACAGAGAAGGGGTTACCTCCTAGGAATGTGGGGGACAAAGGTATCAGTCTACTTCACATGTTTTCACTCCACTAAAAAGCCTTTGGTTTGAAACCCAGCCAGCACTGGTTTTAGGTAACTTGCCAAGTCCCAAACTTGCTGCAGTGATAACACTAATTCCCTGGCATGGCTACAGGTCCTGATGAGTCATGTGGTACCACATCTGAGTTCTGAGGGGCTCAGGAACCTCTCCGCTCATAGCAGACACTGCAAGGGATAATGGGTCAGGGCAGTGCTCATGAGCTCGGTGCTATGGAATGTCAGAGGCCTGAGGGATGGAGGAGGCTACTGGAATACACAGACTCAGCCTCGGGTTTCAATGCACACATTATAAATCTTTTCAGGAAAGAGAAACACATGCACTCGTCCACATATACAAAACCAGGGCATGGGATGCTCAGCCAAGAGACCTCAGCCAAGAGACTCGGTCCAAGACTGGAGTGGCTGTTATTGCTGTGTTTCATTGGCCTTCTGGAGGCTGAGTCTGCAAATTCAAATGGGGCAACGTCACTGCAATGTGGTCTTTCTAACCTGCCATATGTGGGGATCTTTGATAGCAATATCTCTCTCCAGTGCTTGAAAAGCTAATTCTTAAAGGATAATGATGCTAAAAATGAGATATTAAAAGTTATAGGCGAGATGTGAAAAGTCCCAACCTTCTGTTTATTTCTTGCCTCTGACACTGAGATCACTTTATCTTTAAAAAAAATATTTTCAATAATAGCTTATAATTTTCAAAAGACATGCAAAGATAGTTTTCAGCATTCACCCTTGCAAAATCTTGGGCTCCAAATTTTTCTCTCTCCTTTCCCTCCATCCCCCTCCTCTACATAGAAAAATATCCAATATATGTTAAACATGTGCAATTCTTGCATACATATTTCCACATTTATCATACTGCACAAAAAAAAATCTTAAAAAATGAAAAAGGAAGAAAAAAGCAAGCAAACAACAACCAGAAACTGAGATCACTTTCTAGGTTTCATCCCTTCCCTTTGCAAAGGCAGAGCACAAAAAATGTCAGCTTTGGAATCAGAAAACGGGTTCAAATCCTTATCCTGCTACTTTCTATAAGATCTGATAAAAATAGCTTTATCTTAGTGGGATTAATTTTCTTACTTTTTAAAATGAGGGGATTGGATCTGGCAACTTCTAAGGACCTTCTAGTGCTGAATCAAATCTATAACCTTATGCATTTCCCAAGGCTACACAGACCTATGGATGAGATATTTATTGTGTAGTCAGTCATAATGTCTGACTCTGCTCTACCTTTGCAAAGGGAGGGAATAGAGCATAGAAAGGGATCTTGGTGATTCAGACTTGGTGATGAAGAGAGCCATCTACCTCCAGAGAGAGGCCTGTGGGAACTGAGTGTGAAGCACAGCATAACATTTTTACTCTTTTTGTTGTTGTTTGCTTGCATTTTGTTTTCTTTCTCATTTTTTTTGGTTTGATTGGATTTTTCTTGTACAGCACGATAATTGTATAAATATGTCTGCATAAACAAAAAATTCGGTTCTACACACATATATTTTATCTAGAATATACTGTAATATATTTAACATATATAGACTGCTTGCCATCAGGGGGAGGGGGTTGGGGGAGGAAGGGAAAAAATCTGAATAGAAGTAAGTGCAAGGGATAATGTTGTAAAAAAATTACCCATGCATATGTACTGTCAAAAATGTTATAATTATAAAATAAAATAAAAAATTAAAAAAAAATATGTCTGCATGAATTAGATTTAACATATATTTCTACCATGTTTAACATATATTGGACTACTTGCCATCTAAAGGAGGGGGTGGGAGAAAGGAGAGAAATTGGAACACAAGGATTTTCAAGGGTTAATGTTAAAGAATTATCTAAGCACATATTTTGAAAAATAAAAAGTTTTAATACAGAAACAAAAATAAAGTGAGCCCGGTTTTTGGTTATTGTTTGCTTGTTGTTTTCTTTCTTTATACCAATACTATCCGTGGGTTTTCTGGATGGTTTGCCATTTCTTTTTCCAGTGGATTAAGGCAAACAGGGTCACACAGCTAGCAAGTGTTTGAACTCAGGTTTAAACTCATCTTTCTTCCTCCAAGTCCAGAGCTCAAATCCACTAAACCATCAAGCTCTCTCCTAGGTAGGGGTCATACTTGAAGCTGGATTTAAACTCAGATCTTCCTAACTCCAGACTCTGTTCTCTATCCACTCCATCACCTTGCTCCCTATGGTTGAGAATCCTGGAGCAAATTCTAGGGTAATTTTTCTAATTTAGCCCAGTAAGGGTAAAGCAATAAGGAAAGTGGGTTGACCTGAACTTTTTCTCAGGGCATGAAATTTAAAAGACACTGCCGGCCTTTCTATAACTTCACATGCTTAGAATCAAGTAGATTCAACTCTCAGATAGCAAGAAAAATTAGTTAAAAATATAAAGCCACAGAATGAGGAGCTTTGTCTCCTTAGTAACCAGGGTAGCCCAGTCTTGTTCACCTTTTCTACTCCTACTCCAGCAGTGATCTTTCAGAAGCAGCTTCACAGTGTCCAAGGTCCCCTCTCCCCTTTGTGTCCTGACATCTTCATTTAACCACCGAGGAAGGTGACCTTGCACAGCCTCCCTGACTTAAATCCAATCCAATTTCATTTCATGGAGGTGATGACATTAAGGAGGATCACTTTCCTGATACTCTCTGAGAATGAAGGACAAGGCTCTTTGTCTCAAGGCTGGTCCTTCTTTATTTGAATTTGACTAAACAAGTTGATTTGAGGTTAAAGCTTTATGGGGGAGATGGTTTTATTATTATTTCTTTAATTATGTTTTGTGTAATCTGTTGCAGGTATAAAAACTGGTAGTCAGGGCTCTGATTAAAAGGCATGGACATTAAGAAACATATTCTCCTTCTCTTCCAGTGATATGCATCACTATACCCCAAAGACAAGAATCCTTCCTCTGCCCACTGTTTTTGCCCAGACTAGCAGGATGGCAAGTGGCTATCTCAGGCTCTCAGCAAGGTCCCATGATAGAGCTGTCCCAGGGATCTTCAGAACTCTTGCCATTCTACCACCTGGATTTATTTACTACTTTTATTTTGTAGCTGTTCTTTTTCCTTTCTAGCTCGTCTGGACTTCCAAAAGCCTGGAGAAACCTTCAATTCAATCATTAAGCACTTATTAAATCAGTCAGTCAGTCAATAAAGATTTACTAAGTACCAGGAAAGGGAAGTTAAGTGGTTTAGAGAATAAAGTGCTGGATCTGGAGTCAGAAAGACTTGAATTCAAATGTGGTCTCAGATACTTACTAATCACTTAGCCCTGTTTGCCTCAGTTTCTTCATCTGTAAAATGAGCTGGAGAAGGAAATGACAAACATTCCAGTACTTTTGCTAAGAAAAGCCCAAATAGGGTCATGAAAGGTCGGACACAGCTGAAGAAACTCAACAACAAAAATGTGCTAGACACAGTGCTAAGCACTGAGATTACAAATACAAAAAGAAAGATAGTCTCCGGTTTCAAGGAACTTACAGCCTATTGAGGGAAGATGAGAAAAATACCCAGGGCAGGGATATAGGATGGAAAAATCCAAAGTGGTCCAAAGGAAAATGGTGGGAAATGGACAGATGGCTGGTCTGGGAGTCCTTCTTAAGGGTTAACTGTGGATTAAGGCAAATAAAGATTAAGGTTGGATTTGAATTCAAGTCTTCCTGATTCCAGGCTCTTCACTCCATCTACTGAACTATCTAACTGCCTCTTTGTTGGTGGTGAATCAGAAGGCTGATAAAATCTTGCAGGATGATCAGATCCTTGGGGGCCTGAGGGAGAAGTACCACTAAAGAAGTATAGCTGAATATATTGGATTTAACATGTATTTCTACCATGTTTTGGACTACTTGCCATGTAGGAGAGGGGGGAAGGTGGGAAAATTGGAACACAAGGTTTTGCAAGAGATAATATTGAAGAATTGTTTACACATATGTTTTGAAAATAAAAAGATTTAATAAAGAAAAAAAAAAGACCAAAAAAAGTACAATTGAGTGGGGAAATGCCCAGTTGTTTTCCTTAGTGCTGAATTTAAAAACAACAACAAAACCCCATTCCTGCCCTCGAGGAACTTATTTTCTACCTTGGGAAATACAATGCACACTCAGAGAAATAATGTGAATCAAAGGTTGGTCTTGGAATTAAGAAAGCTTGTCTTCAACTCAGTGCTAGCACTCTAGCTGTGTGACCTTGGATCAGTCAGCATCTCTCTGTGCCTCAGCTTATTCATCTCTAAAATGGGAATAATAGCTGCATTTCTCTTGTAAAGTCTCAGCTTATTCATCTCTAAAATGGGAATAATAGCTGCATTTCTCTTGTAAAGTCTCAGCTTATTCATCTCTAAAATGGGAATAATAGCTGGATTTCTCTTGTAAAGTTGTGAGGATTGAATAAGGGAATATATGGAAGAGCTTTGCAGATTTTAAAGTGATAAGCAAATATGAGTGTAATGAAGATGACTGCAATTAGGTAGATGTACTGTATCTTGGAAGAAACAGGAAAATAAAAACTCTCGGAGGCGGCGGCAGGAACCTGAGCAGAGGTCCTGCAGGCAGCTAGAGTAATGATGGGATATTTCATCCCTGACTGCCTGTTGGCCCTCTCCCTGGCTTTCCTTTGATCTTCCACTGATCTCGGTGCATCAGTGCGGGTGATAAATCTGTTGGCTGTTGGCTTTCTCCACTCTCTGGTCCCTAGCCCTGAGCCAGACACGATTCCTTCGCAGCAGGGCACGCACTCCATCTGTTGGACTGCTCACCGTGACAGCGGCTTCTTCAAAGAGCAGCTCCAGTCATGGTCTGAATCCCATGGAAATCGTTCATGTTGTCAGGGCCCCCTGACTAGCTTCCTCCGGCTTCCACCCATCCTTCCTTGATCTGCCTTCTGGGGCCAAGAACAATTCTTCCATGTAATGGCCCTTCGAATATATGAGAGTGCAAATAATAATGCCCTTATTTTATAAATGAATGGACCTCATAGAGCAGGACTGGACTCTACAACATGGCAACTTATTCAAAAGCCCAACTGGGGCTTTGTTTCCCTTGTTTCCCATCTCAGAAAATGGGCTCAAATCCTTATCCTGCTACTTTCTATAAGACCTGATAAAAATAGCTTTATCTCAGTGGGATTAATTTTCCTGCTATTTAAAAGGAAGGGATTGGACTTGGTGAATCTAAGGACTTTCTAGCACTGAATCTCTCCACGGGGCCATTTCCTTATAAATAGAATTGATTACCAATCACTTCTTCTCTCCCTGTCCCCCACCCCATAATCCAATTTGCTTCTCTCTCTCTCTCTTTTTTTTTGCTTTTTCTACCATCAATTCGATATCACTATTGCCATGGGACAAATCTCTCCAGGACATGTAAGGCCATTCCCTGGCAGTCTACCAAGACTTGTACTATGTGGCTTCAAAGGGCACAACCTGGAGAAATTCCATTGAAGTCAATGTGTGATTGATGTCACAAAAAGTAGACTTATCCAAAAATGGAAGGGACTGCCTGGAAGGGGAAGAAGGTTAGTGTAGTCTCCCTGACCAGAATTTTTCTTTTTTTTTTTTTTTAAATTTATTTAGAATTTTTTCCACAGTATATATGCATGCGTAATTTTTTAATAATATTATCCCTTGTATTCATTTTTCCAAATTAACCCCCCTCCCTCTACTCCCTCCCCCCGATGACAGGTAATCCCATACATTTTACATGTGTTACAATATAACCTAGATACAATATATGTGTGTAAATCCCATTTTCTTGTTGCATGTTAAGTATTAGATTCCGAAGGTATAAGTAACCTGGGTAGATAGACAGTAGTGCTAACAATTTACATTCATTTCCCAGTTATCCTTCTCTGGGTGTAGTTATTTCTGTCCATCATTGATCAACTGGAAGTGAGTTGGATCTTCTCTATGTTGAAGATTTCCACTTCCATCAGAATACATCCTCATACAGTATTGTTGTTGAAGTGTACAGCGATCTTCTGGTTCTGCTCATTTCACTCAGCATCAGTTGATTTAAGTCTCTCCAGGCCTCTCTGTATTCCTCCTGCTGGTCATTTCTTACAGAGCAATAATATTCCATAACCTTCATATACCACAATTTACCCAACCATTCTCCAACTGATGGACATCCATTCATCTTCCAGTTTCTAGCTACAACAAAAAGAGCTGCCACAAACATTTTGGCACAAACAGGTCCCTTTCCTCTCTTTAATATTTCTTTGGGATATAATGACCAGAATTTTTCAATTAAAGCTTGGTTAGGTTCCCCAATATCATAAGACCTAAGATTTAGAGTTGGTACAGCAGATATAGCTCTGGAACTAGAATCAAAAGTTCCATCTGGTCTCAGGCACTATATGACCCATGGACAAGTCACTTCCCCCTGTTTGCCTCAGTTTCCTCATCTGCAAAATGGGAATAAGAGCATCTCCTTTCCAGGATGAAGATCAAATGAGATAAACTTTATAAACTGTTTTATACATCTTTAATAGTATCACCAGGCCTAAAGTCATGAAAATGAGTCTTCCTGAGTTCAGATACTTACTAATTGTGTGACACTGGGTGAGTCACTCAGTTCCTCCTCCTTAAAGTAATCCAGACAAGGAAATAGTCAACCACTCTGGTATCTTTGCCAAGAAAACCCCAAATGAGGTCATTAAGAGTCCGTGGCAAATAAAATGACTGAATGAGGACAAGAAGAAACCTTCATAATTACAGCTAGCATGTATCAAATGCTTTAAGGTTTGCGGAACAGTTTAAATGTTATCTGCAATTATTGCTGTTGTTAGCCTAAAACTTTTAGGTCAGTCCAAGGCGAGGCATTATGGGATGGTGGAAAGAATAATATATCTGGGCTCCAGAACCTGGGTTTCAATCCTAGCTCTGGCACTCATCAGGGGTGAGCCTCTCCAACTCCAGACCTGTGATCCTAAGCTTCCCAGTGCAAAACTTTGAAATTATCTGATGAGGAACTAGAGGGATGGATGATAGATAGCATTATGGACAGACAGCCCGTCTTTGGAGAAAGAAGCCATAGAGGGATGAACCTGGCCAAGTTTCTGGGCAGCTCTCTGAGACTACATTGAAGAGAAATGGCCAATCTGTATTGGCAGGAGGGATTGCCTCATCAAGGAAGAACGTTCGTTCTATCAGTGAAATCGCAGCTTGAGAATCTATCCCTTTTCCCCGTATCCCTGAAGTATCCTAAAAATCCTGACATATAGCAAGTTACATGCAGACCAATGGGACACATTTCTTGCAAGTCAATGAAATTTCTTGCCTCTTTACAGGTTATAAAACATTTATTTATATGGAAACATTTCCAGAAAAGTTTTCTCTCTATTATCATTATCCTCTTCATTATCTATATGATGTCTGGGTGTCTGGTGCAAATGTGCTATTGCAGTTGGCAGACATCAGCATTGGCTACATTTGGGGGAAAGGCCAGCCTGGGGAAAAATCTCCCTGGCCCAGTGATCCCTTTTGGGGGCTATTCCCTCCAGTAGCCTCCACAATAGTGATCTGTCCATGTCCTATGATGATACTTGTCTAGAAAGTAAGCTACTTGAGGACTGAAACTCTCTTTCTGCTTGTATTTTTAGATCTATCATAGCTGGGCACACAATAAGCTTTCAAAAATGCTTGTTGACTTGACTAGTCCCCCTTCTTTTCTGCTCCTGTATCTCTCTATTATTTATGGTCCTTCTGCGGTTCTTTATTGAAAACACCCCACTATGCGTCTCTCCATTTCTTTTAGGGTCATCCTGCAGTTTTATTCCTTTGAGATGGTAGTAGGACACCTGGCTTTTATATGGCATCAGCAGTGTTTGAAACAAAACAAAACAAAACAGAAAAGAACCTTCATTTAAGGAAGAAACCTGAGGTCATGATCCTATGCTCCCTGCACAGAGATCTTCTCACTAGGTCTTATTATAGAGAAGATTCTTATTCAAAAAGGACCTCTGGGATTCCTTTAACCTCTAAAATGGCAGGATAAAGTAAACGAGCTCTCTGGAGATAACTTCATTCAGGTTTAATCCCAGATCTGTCACTGACTGTCTTATGCCCCCTCCCCATTGCATCACAGTTTCTCTGAAATGAAGAGATTGGATTAGATCAAAGTGTTCCTTATCTTGTTTGGATCATGGGTTTCTTTGGCAATAGGGCAGCGAGGTGGCTAAATGCATAGAGTTCTGGGTCTGTTGGACTCATCTTTGTGAGTTCAAATCTAGCCTCAAAAATGTCCTGGCTGTGTGTTCTTGGCCAAAACTCTTTTTGCCTCAGTTTTCTCATTTGTAAAATGATCTAGAAAAGGAAATGGCAAAACCACTCCAATATTTTTGCCAAGAAAAGCCCAAATGAAGTCACGACAAATCCAAAATGATTAAATAATAACAATGAATGTCTTCTCTGAGTAATAAAACTAATAACAGTTAGATTTTATAATACTTTAAAATTTGCAAAGTGCTTTACAGAATAATAATCACTATCTTTTATATAATACTTAAAAGTTTAAAAAGGGATTTATAAACATTTTCTCAATTTACAACATCCCTGGGAGAGAGATATTATTGTTTTGTCAATATTGCAGAGCAGGAAACTAAGGCAGACAGTGGTTTAAGTGTCTTGTTTAGAGTCCCCACAGCTAGTGAGTGTCTGAGGTCAGCTCTTCCTACCTTCAGCTTCAGAACTCTAACCATTGAAAACAATGGAACAAAGGAAAAAACCCAAACCATTGGATTACAAAGGTAACCAACTATTGTGAAACTATTATCAGAATATTAAAATAAAAAAGTCCTTATGGACCCCAGGTGAGATTTCCTGGATTAAATGGTGACTAAATCTTGTACTTCCATATTCTCTTTTATTTCTATGATTTGTATTGTTATTCTTAGAAGTAGCAGTGATAGTGTTCACTCTCTTAGTTCTCTAAATGCTCAGCCTACAAAAACAAAAATACAAACTGAAACACTAGAGAAGGTGAGAGTACAACAAAGGTTTGCTTCTCTTTTCATGTCCTACTACTTTCTGTGCATTTTCCTGTCTCTCAGGAACCTATTTTTCCTCTTAGCTAATTTCTAAGCAAACCCAGTGCTGCTCCTTTGGGAGGGTTTAGTTGCTACTTGCCCCCTCCCCCTACAAACCCCCACTTCCATTTCAAGGACTCTGAAAGACTTAAAAGCCTTCAGGACGCAAAGGAATGAATCTCAAATGGTAGGATTTCAGAAATTCTTCAGTCAAGAGTGAAGAGGTTTGTGGGTAGGAAAGCACGCTTGAGTAATTTCTCAAATCATCCTTCTTTGTCAGCTTCTGTCTGCTGGAAAGCCAGACTCTGACTTTAATTTTCTGGGTTAGAGTCTTGGCTAAGGAATAACAGACCCAAGGTGTTTCATTTAACTTCCTGGGTCTCAGTTTCCTCATTTGTAAAATATGAAAGTTGGACCAGAGGCCTGTGAGGTCCCTTGCAGCTCCATATCCAAGGTAATTTGATTCTCTGAATGTCAGTCAACCCAGATTTAATCAGTATTTCCTGCGTACCGGGTACTGTCCTGAGTTCTGAGGACAGAGAGAAAGGCAAAGTCATCGTCTGCTCTCAAAAAGCTTACCTGCCAATAGGAACAACATGTACATAGGTAAGTAAAGGTAATACAATTCTATAGGGAGTAAGTAGAATGTGTTCACCGAGGAGAAGGGAAGAGATCATCCAGTCCTACCATCTCATGTTACAAATGAGGAAACTGAGGCTCAGAGAGGTTCTGCGGCTTTCCAACGGTTACACAGCTAGTAAAGAGTCAAATTTAGGACTCCAAAGCAGACCTTACTCTTAGGTCCAATATTCTTTCCACTGAACCAAAAAGCCTCCAGCCTACCCCATAATTATTCCCAATTGACATATAATTTTATTATGGCCTTGACCTCCTTTGCCCCCTCTTAATGGAATTCTCCAAGGATCTATCATTTGGTCAGTGTAGAGAGATATTTCTAGCACATTTGTAAATAGCTTATATTAATAATATAAATATGAATATTTACAAATATAAATATATTTACATTTAATAGATATAATTTTATATTATATAATAACAAATATATAAATAAATGAATATAGATATAAATTTAAATCAAAAGGGCTTTAAGAATTATTGTTATTCAGTTGTGTCTGACTCTTTGTGATCCTATAAAATGGGATTTTCTTGACAAAGATACATGAGATTTTGGGCTATTTCCTTTTTCAGTGGACAAGGCAAACTGACTTGCCTAGAGTGACACAGCTAGCAAGAAGCCAGATTTGAATTCAGGTGTTCTTGACTCTGAGCCTAGCACTCTTACCCACTGAGCCATCCAGCTGCCTCTAAATCCCCAGAATTATCGTGTCTGAAATAGTCAGGCAGCTAATAATATAGGAATATTTCAGGCTCACTCCAGAGCCTATCGAGTGATGACCCTCTCCAGTCCTGGATAGGGTGCTCCTTGAATGGTGGACATACAGCAAACCACAGGACATATACTTAAATCTTCCCATCTTGGCAAAACCTGCTGGCATTTGTGAGTTGTTGGAAACGGCTTCTATGTCACGATGAGGCATCCTGGTGGAGGTTTCTCCTTGACAAAGAACTATAAGGGAGAGAGGGAAGAAAGAGTCCAGATATCCTTCCCCTGAACTCTGGCAGGGCCAAAGGGCAAAATTCCCAATTACCTCTGGGAATCTCTTCAGACAAGGCGGTCAGTCCCACATCGATCACCCCTTCAGAGGACTCTCAGGTTATGTCTTCTAAGCTCTTCTCCCTTTTCTGCCATTTAACCTTGATGTTAATTAAACACAGCATGGGAGAAATGTTTATCCTCCCATTTATCTCTCCCTTCAGTAACTTGCAAAAAAAAAAGGAAAACCTCCTGAAAAATTACATTTCTTAATAATAACAGCTACCAACTATGATAGCTCACACTCCTACAGTGTATTTTCAGGTTAAAAAAGGCCTTTCTTGTCTTTCCTCTTCCCAGACTTCCCTCTGAGATCACCTTCCATTTACATCATATATATTTTGCATGTGTGCTGTTTTACGTATTTTACTTGCGTAGCTGAGCACAATGCCTGGCATCTAATAAGCACTTAATAATACTTGCTGACTGTCTCACTGATTTACAACAATCCTTTGAAGGGATTTATGCAAAGAGAGATGAGTAACAGGGTACAGAGGGCATAGTTGGATGCTAAATATGAGAGAAAAGCTCACCTTTAAGCTGTGGAAAGGCTGGTGGTGGTCTCCAGAAGGAAGGAACAATTATTTATTAAACACCTAGTATGTGCCAGGCACTGAGCTAAATGTTTTATAAATATCTCATTTGATTTTTGAGAAAGTGATAAAAAGAAGAGGAGTCTCTGGTCTAACCAGACCTTGTCTCACCCATTTCTCATCAACACAAAGGAAACTTTGAATAATGTTGGACATCTTCTGAGCCTCCAAGAGACTTTTGGGAAAAGGCAAACCGTCTTTGTATTGAGGTCAACTTTGAAAACATCTTATCTAGGTCAATTCTTTCTCTCCTCACTCACACCCCTTTTGTTCTTTTAAAATACCAAACATCATTAGATCATGTTTTGAACTTATGTCGGCTAAGTGCCATGGTTTAAATCCCTGTGAGCTTGTTGACCTTAGAAGAACATCCTAAAAGGATAAACCCGTTTGTTTTACAATGAGAGAATGGAAAATAAAGCAACTTGAGTTTCTTTCTGAGACTGTTCTTGCCAAGTTGGTCTTCAGAATGAATTTTTTTTTACAGTTGATTTATCTCCCTGTAAAGTGAGGTTTTTAAAGATAAATATATAAAATGCCTTAACAGGGCTTGCTCCAAGAACAATGATCAAAACCCACTGGAGATTCATGGGCTCTGTTCTAGGGAACACTCGACTCAGTTTTATTCAGCGATGTGGAATCTGGGCTCTCTCTTCTGATTTCCAAGGATGACTTTAGGAATTCAAGTTTTCTGAATTGTCCTAGGAAATTCTGGACTGGTGGAGGTCACTTAGGGGGCCACTGTTTGAGGTAGCATAAAATCTGAGCATCTGTGTTGGCCAGTGCCCCCAAAGTAATGGAAGACAATTTGAATGGAGATCCAGAAAAGGAAAATGGTTCCATAGCCTGATAGGTAGGACCAGTCAATTGCAAGTGTCTGTTTTTCTGTCTTTCATAATAAATCTAAAATAACCCTTTAATAGCCTAATGATGATGTAGCATTCTTCTGGGGAGGGATTTCCTTCATCAATACAGAATGGCACCCACTTAAAACACACAGACTCAGCAAGGTACCAATGGGGGAGTGCTGGGGAGCATCCTGGAGTGGGAATCCATTAAATCTGGTTACTCATTGGTATAGCCATAGAAAAGTCATCTCCCATCCCTGAATTTCTCTGCTAGAATGATAATCTTCAAGGGTGGAAAGGCTGTTTACTTGGAAAAGGAGCTCAATTTAGGAGCAAATTTCTAGAGCCAGAAGCCCAAATCTGAGATGTTCTAGTTTTTAAGCTGAAGTCTATGGATAAAGATGGAAAAAATCCATCTTTACTTGAAAATACTTGCATTTTATTATTAATTATTTTATGCATCTAAAATATAATTTGGAAAAGCTTCCCACAAGCTTCACAGATTGCTTGTCAAGGGGTCCAGAACACCAGAAAAGCCCTTGTCATATGTGAATGTTGGCTGTTATTAGAAAGAAGGCTTGAGCTGGTGATTTCACCAATAAAGACAACTCCCAGAGGAGGAAATTCTTTATCTCATGCAGGTTGGCAACTTCTCTGTCAAGAGTTGCCTAGAAATCTGGAGGCTGCGGGAGGTGCCCCAGGGTCGCATACACAGTGTATGTGTCAGACAGAGATGGGACCTGATCTCATGCTCTCTATCCACCACGCTACTTCTATTAGCTCTATTATTCCTTTTCTTAACATCGAATCAAATGAAGCAACAAAAACAAAAATGGGTAAACCTCTCTAGTCCTCAGGAAGATTTTTTTTCTTTTCTTTCTTTCTTTGTAATCTTGTACTGAGCTGAAATCTTGTCTCTCTCAGCAACTTTTCTCCATTGCTCCATTAGTCCTCCCCTGGAGCCAAATGGGACAAGTTCAATCCTTCTTCTCGGTGACAGATTCTCCCTGCACTTGAAGACTACTCTCAGGTCCCTCATAAGTCTTCTGTCCTCCAGGCTCCCCACCCCCAGTTCCTTCAGCCTATCCATAATGCTTATTATGTTTTGAATGTATACAAAGCCTATTTCATTTGCTCTGAAGAATAGGATTATGCTGATTTTCCAGCCTGGACTTCTGGCAGACACACTGGCTCCTGGGCCCCCCTTGAAACCACTAGACAACATATAAGATATGATTGAGAAAGATGGGCCTTCTTTCTCCAAACGGATTCTTTTTGAAGTCACTGGTACGGATATTTGTGTCTGTTTTTTTTTTTTTTTTTTGAGTAATTCACCCCATTGGAGTACATCCTACTGGTGTATATATAAGGGGGAAATTGGGAAAGGGAGAGAGAGTATGTTGAGCCAACAGCTTGGCAAGTGATGGTCTTTGAAATGCACCTGTGTGGTCCAGCACGTGGAACCAACACGGTCAGCATCCTGGCAAGCACAGACTTCCCAGAGAGTAACCTGCAGCACTGGGTGTCCTGAAGGAGTAGGAAATAGGGAGCTGAATTCTGAGTCAGAGAAACTTGAGTTCAAATCCCATCTCAGACATCTGCTCTGTAACTTCAGTCATACAGCCACTCTGAACTTCGGTTTCCTCATCTGTAAAATGAGGGGGTTTGGAAGATTATAAACTCATTTAGGGCAGAGATTGTCTTTTGCCTCTTATTGTATCCCTAGTGCTTAATAGATTGCCTAGCATCTAGTAAGCATTTGATAAATGTTTTTTAATGATTGTTCTAATCAGAATCCAAGACTTGGAAGGGACCTTCAAATTTCAATGACCCCATATTACTTTTTTGGGTAAAGTGTAAGTTCTGCTAGAATTTAAAACTTTTTTTTTACAATCTGGTTTTATCTCCAGAATGATTTTCTTCTTGTACTCTAAGGTCCAATCTAACTGGTCTGTATCTTGTTTCTCATAAAAGCTTTCAATCTCCCACCTTTATACTTTTGCCCAGGTTTTTCCTCATGCTGAAATGCACTCTCCCCTTCCTTCTATGTCTTGAAAGCTTTATTTCCCTTCAGGATTTAGCCTTTTCTGGGCTTCTTCTCCACCAAAATGACTTTTTATGTATTTTCTATTTATTTATTCAATTCACACCTTGTCCCATTTCTTCCCTAGCAGAACCCCCAGCACCAAGGATAGTGCCAGGAATTCCTAATAAATGTCACTCCCAGGTATGTCAGTTTCTATTGAGCAGTAGCTTTTAAATAATTTCTTTCTCCGGCCTTCAACCTCTGTCCTTCAATTTATTCCTCTCTGTTTTATAATTTGGACAAGCAGAAATGAGGCCAGAACAAATGTAGGGAGTCCAGAATCCAGATCACCAGGCCGCCATGGAGATGGAAATTATTCTGAGAGACCCTAGGCATATGCATAATATGTATCCACCTCTGTAATGGGATTTGATGACTGTTTCCATTGTAAAAGGGAATTCTTTTTTCCTAATTAGTGGCAATCCACAAAAGAATGACTCTAATAATGGGATTTCAGGTATAGTAAGGAAAATGCTTTTAGGTAAAAAGTAATATTATTAACCTATTTCATTGTAAGTAGTACAGCAGATTGTTAGAGTTGGAGTCATAAAAACATGAATTAAAATCCTGCCTTAGATGCTTGCTAGCTATCTAATGTTGGACAAATCATTTTTATCACTTTCAGCCTCAGTTTACTCATTCCTAAAACGAGCCCAATCATCTCATCTACCTCACAGGATTGTTGCGTGGACACAATGCAATATTATCTGCTAAGCATTTTGTAAACATTGAGCACTGTACAAATGCTAGATATTATAAATTAACCAGGGCAGGATTTCTTAAACTTTAATCCTTTTTTACCCAATAACCGCAGGTATATAAGTATATAAAATAGGTACAAAAATAAACATCTGCTAGTAATATATCATAATTTTATGACCCCCACATTTAGTTATGAGACTTTATTTGGGATGGGGAACCACTGTTTAAGAAGCTGGGCCCTAGAGGAATTTAATCAGAACAACAACAAAAAAAGAATTCTAGTGGAGAAAGTAGGGGAGTTGAGGGGGGAGACCTAAGTGTCCTGGAGCAGTATGAAGTCACTGAAAATGTGGAGGAAGATGCCAAAGAAAGAGGAGGATGGCCAACAGACCAATAGGAGGAGGAAAATCCATAGATTAGCCCAATAGGGTTAGCCCAAGGCAGAACTGGGAGGAAGGCCAAATTCATCTTCCAAGTTTGTCTCAGCTGAGGTTGCCCCTAAGCCAAGTGGTTTGACAGATGTGAATCAATTTAGTTTTCACAAACCTCCAATCCTGTGCAGAATTTGAGGCTTGCCTCAATGTGAGGGGGGAGGGAGACAAAGAACAGGCACTGACCACAGATTACTTTCCCAAATCAGTAGTTGAACAAGCTTTCCCTTTTCCAGACTATCCAGGCCACTGTTTAATAGCAACTAGCAGACAGGCTGCAGGTGGGCTTCTCACCTGATTCTCATTACAGGTTTATTTTTTTTACCTCTGGGAAATGACGTGATTTAGAGACATTTCCATATTTGGGGTAAAGCAAGTCCCTGATACAATCTCTCTCCTGTTCACATGGAAAGTACAGGTGGTCACTCAGGTTCATTTCTTCCATTGTTTTTTTTTTCTTTTTATCAATATCCAGGTCCCTATTTATTTCTTGTTAAATGATGCATGATAGAAATCGACCTAAAAATAACATTTATTATTTATTTTATCCACAAAGGCCAATGAAAGCATTCAGGATTATGAGTTGATGTAAATCATGTAGTTCTATTTGATACAGGAAGCTAATTTTCTGTTTCTTTGCAGTATTTCTTTTCTGAGCAAGTTATATCCCTAAAGCCCATATTATACATTATATAGTTGCAAACATCTAGAGCTGGGAGGAACCTTAGAGATAGTGGGTGGTCCTCTATCATTTTATGAAAGGTCAATCTATCGGTTAACCAATAAGCATCGACTATGTTTTGTTCAGCTGAATATTGGAGATAGAACAGGGATGAGAAATGGACTTGTGTTTTCAATGGTATTGGGAACTCCCATGGAAGGAGCCAACACTTTTTCTCCAACTTATAGTATCAGGAAGATGGTGAAGCTAAGAAAGTTGAAATAGCTTGCCTAGACTCTTTATTCTAAGATGAAATGAAATAGCCACTATCTTCAAGAAGATTCCACATAGGAGATTATATAGAGAGAAGCATATTCAAAATAAAAACAAACAGGGAAGGACACTTGCCCAAAATGACATGTCACAAAGGCTAGGATTTTAATTCAGTTTCCCTTATTGAGATCTGGTCTTTTTAAAAAAGTAATACCATGATGAATATTATGGAATATTATTGTTCTGTAAGAAATGACCAGCAGCATGATTTCAGAAAGGCCTGGAGAGACTTATATGAACTGATGCTGAGTGAAATGAGCAGGACTAGGAGATCATTGTATACTTCAACAGCAATTCTGTATGATGATCAATTCTGATGGACGTGGCCCTCTTCAACAATGAGATGAACCAAATCAGTTCCAATAGAGCAGTAATGAACTGAACCAGCTACACCCAGCCAAAGAACTCTGGGAGATGACTCTGAACCACTACATAGAATTCCCAATCCCTCTAATTTTGTCCACCTGCATTTTGGATTTCCTTCACAGGTTAATTGTGCACTATTTCAAAGTCCTATTCTTTTTGTGTAGCAAAACAACTGTTTGGACATGTATACATATATTGTATTTAATTTATACTCTAACATATTTAACATCTATTGGTTGACCTGCCATCTGGGGGGGGGGAAGGAAGGGAAAAATTGGAACAAAAGGTTTGCCAATTGTCAATGCTGTAAAATTACCCATGAATATATCTGGTAAATAAAAACTATAAAAAATTAAAATAAAATAAAATAAAAATAATACCATGCAACCTCTTGGCTTTTGAGTGTCATGTTACCTTGGAAAGAGCTAGGATTTTACTTCTACTTCTGAGAACTTGGGGAATTCATCTCAACCCTGGTTTTCTATTAGCTTTTGTTGAAACTCTCTTCAGCCTTGCTATGGTCACTAAAGACCAAGGCAAGCTGGGACAAGAGGAGTGTAGAAGAGGAAATGGGAGGGCCAAACTCAAACAGAGCTATTAAATATCTGTATAAGTAAGGGCGATCTGTTAGATTCCATTAACTGTTTACATTTGTCTGGCTTCCTGCCCTACAGCTGGTTACCTGCCCAGAAACACAATTGAAAACACAACTCTTAACCTAGCTCAGGTTTCTTAATGAAATATGATTACAGACTCTAGAATATATCTATATATAACCCAAGGCAACTCACCAGGGTTAATGGGCCCAGACCCACCAGAGCACCATATATAATGAGTCAAAATCTCAGCCTGGCTCGGGCCCAGCCTGACACATGGTTCTTTAGGAAATCTGGGAACCACCTTTTTGAAGAAGGGAATTAAAATCCCAAGTAAAAATGTAGGGATTGGTTGTATCTGAGCCCTTCCCCAACCCCCAGTGCATTTTCCCCTGTGATTCCCTTTTGAGAGGTCCTTATATTTCCTTAATAAAGTTCTATAGGAGTTGATAGATTTTTGAAGAATAAAATCTATGGACCTGTTCTCACTGGCAGTGAGGGATGCACTTTCACTTAATTTTTTTAAAATATTGATTTTTATTTTTATCTTTTGTTTTTATACAATCTTCCTTCCTGAATAGATTGCTCTTTTCTTAAGTCATTGATTATCTCTTGCAACAAAGATTATAAAAATCTGACAAACTCCCCAAGAAAGTCAAGTTTGAAGTGTTCTCAGAGTAGATCAGGCCCATATTTCAAGGGGACATATCAAAGGTGGTGATCATTGCTTCCTGCGCCCATCAGTGGGGAATCATGTGGATAGACAGCAGTCTGTGTAAAGAAAGATGCAAGTGGGTTAGTGAATGGCAAGTTTAAGAGTTAAGAATATGACATTGCAGCCTCCTTCCCTCTCCCTTATGCCTCCCAAAGCTAAGGGGGCTCTATTAAGGAAATCACAGAGTTTAGACAAGAGGCAATGGGGCAGAGTGGAGATTGAAAGAGAACTGGGTTCGAGCCCTGTCTCACACAATAAACTCCCCACTCTATGTGACTCTTGGAAAGCAGCTTCCTCTCTCAGTCCCCAGAGCAGCTGCCTAAGAGTAGTTTCAAATCTGTGTTGATAAAGGGATTTCCTTACTGGGTATTACATTACAGGTCCAGACCCCTCCCCCAAAAGAAAATAGTGACCAAAAACAATATGAAATGATACTGTCCAGTGAAGTCTGTCAACCAATAAGTCCACAAGTATTTATAAAGCATTTGGGGTCTGGATCCAGGAATACTCATCTTCCTGAGATCAAATCCAGCCTCAGACACATCTCCAAGCTGTATGACCCTAAGGAAGTCACTTAGCTCTGTTTGCCTCAGTTTCCTCATCTGTGAAATGAATTGGAGAAGGAAATAGCAAACCACTTTATTATCTTTGCTAAGAAAAGCCCATATGGGGTCAGAGAGTGAGAAATAAATAACCACAAAAGGGAAACTGAAGTGAATGAAATGATTTTCCCAAAAGAGATAGATAGGAAGACAAAAGAAAAACAATCTCTTTTTTTTTAGTGCCTGGCATGCAGTAGGTACTCAATAAATGCTTATTGGTTAGTAAGTAAATACAAAGTAGACAGAAGATATTAGATACTATATCTCCCCTTGAGAATGTAAACATCTTGAGTTACAGATGGCTAGGGGGCACCATAGTGCAGATTGTTGGGTCCTGAGTCAGGAAGACCTGAATTCAAATTCAAATTAATTCAGATGTGACTCACTAGCTGTATAGTCCTAGTCAAGTCACATAATCTCAGATGATCATAAAATGGGAATAATAATTTTCAGGTGAGAACCCGGTCATAAGAATCAAATGAGAAAATAGTGGTAATGCATGAAACACAATACCTGGCACATAGTAGGTAGTATATACTCATTCCCTTTCTTAAATGCAAGACTTGCTTTGCTTTTTGCATCTCTAGAACCTAGCCCAGTGCCTTACAGATACAGTAGTAGTAGTCAGGTCAACAAGTATTTAAGTTCTACGTGCTAAACATCCTACTGAGTGCTGACACTTAATAGAAGTTTTGGATCGATTGAGGAGTCGGGGACTGCATGAGAACCAAAGTACCCTTTGGCTCTGCCATTTTTTGATTCTGGCTCACCGCCTCTCCCTAAACTCCCTCAGTAGGAACATTTGGGAAGAGTAGATGAGATCTCTTGGCTGTTGCAAATTGAGAGACATATAAATAGAGAGTTCATAAACCTTTTTTTTTTTCCTCATGAATATTCTGTCACAGATTTGACTGCAGAGATAAATTGTTCAGTGACCCACTCTGGGAAGCAAAGGATAGATCAGAGACATATGTTCCCCTTGAACAGCTACGTCCTATTGTGGAGCACACCCCCACCGAGAGGGCAAAGAGGGGAAGAGCTCTCTATGAATAGCTAAGCTCTAGGAACACTGCTTACAGATGACACTGTACTTATTGCTCTGAATCCTGGAGCATTACAAAGCTTCTCTAGTGAAATGTAAGTAATTCAAGGAGTTCAGTTTTTAATTATCCACAATTGAAAAATAGCATTTTTTATCCATTTTAGGACTTGGATAGAGAACCAATAGTCCCCTGACAGATATAATCTTGGAAGGGCACTGAAGATGGCCGATGATCCGGACACAGAATCTAAAAAGATGTGGAAAAGTGGGAACCCGTCTGAAATGACAGTGTTTTTCAAAGGTTAATTCAAACTTTGGGCAATGAGAAAAAAGTACAAAATGGCACCCAAATCAAAGAACCATGAATTCCTTTTAAGTTAGTTGGGAGTGGGGGAGTGAAAAGCTAGGGACTGGAGTCATTGGAAGAAAGAGACCGGGTGCTTGCCTGCTGGATTAGGGAGATGCTAGCATATCCTAAGCTTGACTAGGGAGACTGTCCCTGAAGAAAGGGTGAGAAGAGTGGTCTGAGAAGTTCAGCAGGTGAAAAGGTATGCCCTGAGTTTCAGAGCAGTGGGCAAAGCTCCTGTTATTCTGCTTTAATTGCAGTTGTTAAAGGCCCGTGTTTTCTGGCTTCTTGGAAAGATGGTATTCTCTCTTCTTGGAAATGATGTTTGGCCGTGAATTGTAACATACCATGATCTTAGAAGAAACAGAATCGTAGGTGATTCAAAGGCCAAGGGCAGGACACCTGATACGTAGGAGATGGTTTTAGTATTTTACCGGCTAACATGGGCAAGAAATGGAATTAGAAGCTGCCAGTAAGCTCATGTATAAGCAGAAGGGATCAAAGAATTACAAATTTAGAATTGTGAGGGATTTGGGGCCCACTCATCCAACTTTTTTTTTTTTTTAACAGATAAGATAACTGAGGTGAGAAAAGTGAAGTAAACAGTCTGATGTGACACACGTAACTATCATCAGAACTAGGATTCAAATTCAGGACCTTCAGTTGCAAAGGCAATTGGCTTTCCAAATGAGAAGGAAGAACTTAGGATGGGAATTTGAAGAGCTAACTTTTTATATATCACATTCAGATTTGCAAAGAAGTTTACAAACATTGTCTCATTTATATCTTTACAACAACCCTGAGAGGTAAGCCTTATTTCCCCCACTTAACAAATGAAGAAACTGAGCTTGAGGCTATGTTTAAACTCAGGACATCCTGACCCCCAGTCTAGAACTTTCCATTGCCCCACCTAGATACTGCTAGGTGCCTTGTTGATGACCTAGAGACTGAGTGATTGCTTTTGGGGAGGATGGATGTAAAAAAAAAAAGTGAAAAACTGGACATAATGAGAAAATGTAGAGATATTGTGCTCTGCTCCTGTGGAGTG
>NC_133622.1:224549968-224605424 GCF_048593235.1 Sminthopsis crassicaudata | reverse complement strand
TCTATCTGTCTGTCTGTCTCTCTCTCTCCCTCTCCTTCCCCCCTCTCTTTCTCTCTGCCTGTCTGTCTCTGTCTCTGTCTCTATTTCTCTCTCTCTCCCTATATATATGTATATATATGCACATATATTTATATTTGTGTGTACATGTATATATTATAGTCTAGTTTAAACACTGTCTTTTTTTTTATTCATTTTCCCAAATTATCCCCTCCCTCCCTCCACTCCCTCCCCCCCCATGGCAGGTAATCCCATACATTTTACATGTGTTACAATATAACCTAGATACAATATATGTGAAACACTCTTTCTATAAGATGAGAAAAAGATTTCTAAGCATGAGAAAAGGCCAGGCCGGAAGCTGGGAAGTCTGTTTTAGTGGAATTCCTGCCCTCTCCACTTGTGATGGAAGCTTCCAATCTGATCAGTCCTAGGAGAGCTCAAGAGAAGATCCAGCCAGGGAGGGATCAGCTTAAGCAGCCCAGGTCCCCAGGGGTCAGGGGGAGAGGGGAGGGATGCTGAATTTGGGTCCTGAATTTAAAACTGGAAGAAGATTCAGAGACCACCTGGTCCAAACTGCTCGGAGCACCTGAGTTTGACTTGCAGTTTCTCTTCCCGGCAGAAAGACCTCCCCCCTTCTGGGTCTGGGTTTTTGTGTTGAGGTCCGGTCCTTTTGGACTTTTGGCACACGAATACACTCCATGGCTTTTCTTGGCATAGATTTCCCAGTGATGTGCTGTTTCCTGCTCTGGTAGATTAAGGAAAACAAGCTTAAGTCACTCGCCTAGAGTCACCCAGTTACTACCTTCTGAGGCTAGTTCTGAGCTGCTCTTGCTGATTCCAGGCCTAGTGTTCTAGCCACTGGGCCACCAAGCTGCTTCCGGTTCTCCCTTCTGTCAAAATGAGGGGGGCGGAACTAAACGGCCCCTAAACTCTAGATGCGGTGTCCGAGGTTCTGCCTGCTCTCAGCGCACCCCGGCAGCCCTGTAATTAAGCTCCTCATTCAGTCACTGTCGGAGAATGTGCCTTATCACTAACACATGTCTGGGAGCAGCGGATCTGCCCGGCTGTTCCCCGGCGGCTGCGGGAGCGTGGAGGCGGAGGCTTGGGGGTTCCACCTGTCCCCGCCCCTCGCGGCCACCGCGTTCCCCTGGGGCATGGCGCCCAGGAGGACAGAGCAGCCCGGGGGAGGAGGGAGCAACCCAGGGGACGAGGGAGAAGCCCGTGGGGACGGGAGCAGCCCGGAGGAGGAGGGAGAAGCCCGTGGGCATGAGAGCAGCCCGGGGGAGGAGGGAAAAGCCCGTGGGGACGAGGGCAGCCCAGGGGAGGAGGGAGAAGCCCGTGGGGACGGGAGCAGCCCGGAGGAGGAGGGAGAAGCCCGAGGGGACGAGGGCAGCCCAGGGGAGGAGGGAGAAGCCCATGGGGACGAGGGAGAAGCCCGAGGGGACGAGGGTAGCCCAGGGGAGGAGGGAGAAGCCCGTGGGGATGAGGGAGAAGCCCGAGGGGACGAGGGCAGCCCATAGGAGAGGAAAGCCTCCGGGAGCGGACACCCGCTCGGCGTCCCGCTCCAGGCCAGCTCCTCGCCCGCCACGCCCCCCACGGATGGGGGCGGCAGCGCCCCGCCAAGCGCAGAAAGGGTTAAGGCAGCGAGCGGAGGGAGGCTTGAACTGACGTTGCTCTGGCTGAAGGTAGTTCCCTCGGTGAGGATGGGAGAGCCGCGCTCTGGCTGAAACCCGAGCTCCGTCAGCCAGGGCTCGCTGTGGGCTCCGCCGCCTCCCGCCCGGAGCCCGAGCCCAGCAGTCCCCCGCGCGCCGGCCCGGGAACCATGGAGCTCGCCTTCTGGACCCGAGCGGGGCTCACTCTGCTGCAGCTCCTGCTCATCTCGTCCTTGCCGAGAGGTACCGTAAGTAGCGGCGAGAGCGCGCGGCTCCCCCGGGGAGGGCCGGCCCAGCCGGTGCCGCGGGGCACGGAGCCCGCTCCGGGACCGGGAGGGGAGCCCTCGGGGCGGGGACCGGGCGGCGCCGCTCCTGCCGCGGAGGGATGCTGCACCCGAGCCGAGCGCTTCTTTGTACCGTCCAACTTGTGAAACTCACGGACCCCCCTCCCCCCCAGGTGTGTGTGTGCTGGTGTGGGCTCGGGGGCTTCAGCTGCTGCAGCCGCCCCTTTTCCCCTGGCGTTAACACAGGACTACAACGATTGGGCTTTCGGTTCTCTGCTCTGACTTGTAGGGAGCTGAAGAAAGTGGTTCCTTCGGAAAGAAACAGGAAAGAAAGAAAAGAAGAGAAGAGAGAAAGAAAAGGAACATTTAAAAGTAGAGGGGAAAGCCAAAGGAAAAAAGGAGAGAAGGAAGGAAGACAAAAAAGGGGGAAGATAGAAAGAAGGAAAGACAAAAAGGTGGAAATGAAGAAATAAGGGAGGAAGTCAAAGGAAAAAAGAGAAGGAAGAGAGGAAGGAAAGAAAGTCAGAAAGAAGGAAATGAAAAAATAAGGGAGGAAGTCAAAAGAAAAAAGAGAAGGAAGAGAGGAAGGAAAGACAAAAAGGAATGAAGGAAGCAAAGCAACCAAAAAAAAAAAAAAAAAAAAGGAAAGGGAGACCAGAAGGAAAAAAGAAAGGAAAAAAGGTGAAAAAAGGAATATATACAATACAAAAGAAGGAAGAGAAGAAGAGGGGGAGGATGTCAGGAAAAGGAGAAGGAAAGAAAGCAAAAGAAAAAAGGAAGAAGGAAAGGAAAAAAAGAGAAGCAGGGGAAATCAGGTAGAAAAAGAAAAGACAAGTTATATTTTGTGATGTTCTCTTCATCTTTCAGCTAAGCTGAAGTTTAACTTTTCATTTAAGGGCAGAGTTTTGTTTTTGTTTTTGTTTTTTTTTAAACTCTACAGTGTTTTTTTAACCCTCCTCCAGAAGATACTGTGTTCCTTTCTGGAGTAAAAAGTACCCCTTGGATGCCTAGCCATGCTCAGGGCTGGGTTTATGATCGCTTCAGCAGCCTCATTTGTCAGACACTGGCTTCTAGTCTTGGGTTTGTCATACTATCTTTCTCTGAGGAGACATGGAAAAACTAGATCTCAAAGAAGCTTCTTGGACAGACTCCATGTGCAGGGTCCCCTGAGTGGGAGCTGCTGAGCCCACTCTGAACATAGAGGCAGAGGAGGTACAAGTTTTCTATGAGCTCATGTTAAAGAACAGCATGAAAGGGAAGCTATAGCATCTCTCCCAGCATACCCCTCGGTGGTCTAGCCTTGACTTTGGGGCAAATCTTGAACAAAAGTTTGACTCCTTAGAGATTCAGCGGGGGGGGGGGGGGGTAATGAAGATACTGAATTAATACATTCTGTTGATTCACCTAGATTTGTTCATCTTGAGTAGTAGAATTTGAAATAGAGACAACAGAAGGGAGACAGAAAGAACAAGGCAGAGAAGGACAAAGAACTACAGAGAGATGGACAGAGAGGGACACTGAGACAGAGACAAAGAAACAATAATGGCATTGAGAATTTAATTTGCCAGGGAAAGAAAAGAGAATGGCAAAAACTCATCAATTAGGGAATGCCATATAAAGGGAGTAGAGTAAAGAGGAAGGCAGTACCGCCCTGACAGGCAGAAAGCCCTGTTCTAATTTCAGCTTTGCAGAAGTATCTGGATGGAACGGTGGAAAGAGCTTTAGTCTTGGAGTTCAGAAGTTTAAATCCAATCTCAGAAACTAGTCATGTGACTCTGATCAAATAATTGCTGCCTGCCTCAGTTTCCTCAAGTGTAAAATGGGAATAATAAAGACATCAGAAGGACTGTTATAAATCTCAAATGAGATAATAGTCATAAAATACTTATCCTGACACAAGCTGACAAAAGAACTAAGATACATCTCTCCTTGGGTCTCAATTTCCTCCTTTATAAAATGTAGAGCTTAGCCTAGATATGATCAGATTGGACATTTTCTGATACAGCGACAGGTAAAAGCATGAATAAATAAAACCCACTCCTAACTCCAGGTTCATCCTTTTACCTCCAACCTCACTCCTGACTAAAGCTTTATGAGTCACTAAAAGTTGACAGGATGGAATCCCTTGAATTTTTATACTTTTTTCTCCTTCTCCTTAACTGCATTGGAAAAAGGGCTAGAGAGGGAAGGAGTCATAAAACAGTAGTTGATGAAGAAGGAGAAGAATTTGGACTACCCACATCCTGGATCGACAGCCCCAGGAATCAAAATGACTTTGTAAAAATTGGTGAGAGATAAGTTCTGACTTGAGATGAATTCTTGGCTGGTGAACAAAGTGCTGAACCTGGTGTCAGGGATGCTTGGTTTCCCATCCCTCCCTAGCAAGCCAATCCTGGTCAAGTTCCACCTTAACTTCAGGTTAAAACTTCTATATGCCTTTACAGTCCCTGGTTAGACAGAGATGATGGAAGGAATCCTCATATAGGGAGTTTCCCACACTGACAAAGTCAATTAACCAATTATTAATAATTTATTATAATGCTCTCCCATTCAGCTATCAATGTCATTTCCCCATCATCTAATATTTCTTTTGCATTTCTTTTGTATAGATAAATTTCCTTTGAGGCAGGGACTGTATGACTTTTGTCTTTACGTCTCTAGCACATAATAAGCATTTAATAAATGTTTGTTGGTTGATTGATACTATAGAATAAAAGTGAGATGACTCCCACTCTCATTTCAGATCTTCACACTGAGATGAGTCATATTTCTTTGGGATAACTTTTGTTGGATGGTTTAGATAGCTAGGGTACTATCATTCCCTACCTCCTCCTCCCCTCTGCTTAAAGGCCCAACTGATACTTCTCTTCAATGTCTTTGTCAAACAAGAGCCTGAGAAGAGTACATCCTTCTGGATCTTGATGGCCCCTCATGAACATTTTCCCTTCTTCTCTTGGTCAGATAGGTCTCTGGCCTCCATGAGGCAGTAGGTAGATGAGACATTTCCTATAGCTCCAACCAACAAACCAACCAACCAACTCCAACTCTTCATTTTTTAAGTAGACCAGGATCTGAAAAACTCATTTATTCCTGACTCAAGAATCTCCTCCACCTTCTGCTATGGAAAATTTGCAAGGGAGGATCCGTTTCATTTTGGCAGCCAGAGCTGCTAATCCTAGCAGGAAAGAAATTCACATGTCTGAAAGGATGTTGTAGCTATCGGGCATCTGAACTCAGATGGATGAGGAAGCTGCGTGGAAAAGGAAAATCCAACTTGGAGAAGTTCTGTCCCAGGGAGAATTCAAGAATCTGGTGTTGGCTGGGAGACCACACTGATCCTGTTTAATGATTTTTTTTAAAAAAGATCTCTTGAGTTGTAAACATTCTCCAGGATTCTGGGAGGAGACTGGCGGAGTAACAGAGTCACATGGCGGATGCTGGACAACAAGAATCAAAACAATGGGTCAAATGATAACACAGTCATGGGAGCCCGCCCAGCTTAGAAACACAGCTCTGCTGAGCGGTCTGAGCTCTGCCAAGGTTACTCTCTCTATTAGGAAAACCTCATTTTGAATATGGCCCACTTGGGAATTCTTCTTAATATGGATAATGTTGAAAGTGTGGCTTCCAGGGCAGACATTAGCTGGGTGGAAAAGGGACCTGAATGCATCTGGAGGGGAAAATGAAATACAGTTAGTAGGCAAAAGAAGGAAGCCACCTGAGGGGGAATGGGGGAAAAGGACAAGAAATGAGCTGTCAGATCTTAATGCATTATTGAGCCAGGAATGGAGAGCCTTTGTTGCAAGGGTGGGGGGGGGGGGGAGAATGGGAACTTTGTCTGAAATCCACTTCTGAGAGCTCCCAGCTCCATCAACTTTACCATAACTTAATCTGGGAGGAATGGAATTTTAGGACTGGAAGGGATATTTAAGTCCCAACTCTCCCTAAGTGACCTTGTATTTATTTTACTTCAACTTGACAAAGAGAGGCAGCTGTGGAATTGGAAACAGAGAAGATGCGAAGTCAAGTCTTGCCTCTAACATACTGACTTTGTGACCTGGGCATGTTACTTGGCCTCTTAATATCCTGGGCAGGTCTCCAAGATTTTAAGTAGCAGAACACAGTTAATGCAGACTGATGCAATAAATTTCCTTACTGGCAGATCCCTATATTAATAAAAGCAAAAGTCCTGTTAAAGTTTTTTTGTATAAATTAATGAGCATTTATTACATGCCTACTATATACTGAATACTGTGTGTAACATGCACTCCTGGCCTAGGCCCACCAGAGTACCTTTGACCACTGACCTTTGCAGTGTCAACTCTACCCGGCTCGCCTCCCCTGAGGCCTTCAAAGGTCTCTGGCCACGATCTCTTGAATCTATAGTTTAATAACCAGTAGCGCACTCAAGAACAGCCACGTGTAATCTTAAAAGCCTTTATTATACCTACTCACATAATGCCCTGACTTGATGGTTCCCGAGTGAACACCTGGTCAGAAGACCCACGTGTTCACTACCAAACTCCTTACCTCTCTGGGCTATCCATCCGCTTGGCTCAGGGAGCCAGGTTAAAGAGTGCCAGGTTAAAGAGAGCGACTGCTGTCTGCAATGGGCTTATATAGGGCCTATGAGGTCACACACACAGCCAATCAGGGAGAGAGTCACCCATTATGCAGGTCTCTCAGTATGGCCAAGATCCCACCCACTGGGCAGTCCTAATATCCACAGAGATTACTTCCTGGGGAACTCAAATCTCCCGTTGCACTGTGTCCGTCCATTTAAAGGGCCCTTACAACTGTGCTAGGTGTTGAGGTGGGTATGAAAACATGAATGAACGAGTCTCTCTGGGAAGATGATCCACCAACAGCTATGAGAACCAAGGATGACTTTGTATGTGTTGTATATGCCCATAGTGTCTGACATGAAGTAGGTGCCTAATAAATGCTTATTAAATTGGTTGATTGAAGATTATCTAGTTACCTGGAGTCTGCAAACTAGTTTTAAATGTTTTCAGGATCATGTTTCAATATAACTGGTTTCCTTTCTGCTCTTCTTTATGTTTTTAAAAATATTAATCTGAGAAGGGATCCATGGACTCTTCCACGTCTCCCTGATACCCATCTCCATATAACCTCTAAACAAGGTTAAGAAGCTCTGATTTAGCTTCCGTTGAAGGAAACTGAGGCTCAGAGATTCCAACAACTTTAAAGTGGCAAAGCCAGGAGGAGATCCCTGGACTTCCAATGTCCAGTGCTCAGTCCAGGAGAGATGGCTTTCATGGAGCTCGTTAGGGACTGTAAAGTGCTCTACATACATCATCTTGTTCCCTGCTTGCATCATCCTGTGAGATCAGTTCTCTTGTTTTCCCCATTTTACAGCTGATGGGACTGGAGCTCAGAGAATGTGAGTGGATTAGAGCTAGCATGAGTCTGAGGCTGAAAATCCAATGCTTTTTCCAGCACAGCGACCTGCATCCCCCTCTGTCCCATCATCACCTCCACTGCATGATTTGGGGGCAGCTGATGGATTGCTAATCCAGTAGAGTCTTTAGAACTGGGCTGCTGAAAACGTGGGACCTCATCCATACCATTGAGCTCTTCTTGACACCGCTGGCTCAGCTGTGGCGGCTGAAAGTGACAGATGAATTCTGTTTCCAGGGAACCAAGCCTGTGGTCCTCCACCCAGATGTTGGACTGCAGGCAAGAGGAAACTCATTTCTATATTTCCAGCTGTGTGGAAGGAGGATAGGAAAAATTAGCTAGCTGGGAAGGAGCTATGGAATAGCCAGAACTCACATGGTTATCTCATTTCATACTGGTGATCATTGTGTCAGTGAGGTGGGTTCTGCAGATGTTATTGTTCCCATTTCACAGATGAAAAGACTGAGGTTCAGTGATCCTCCAAAGCCCCCAAACTAGCAGGTATCTGAGTTGATATAATTATACTTAAATGGCCAGACACTGTTGTTTCAGTCTGGGTGGAGAAACTAGACATGGACATAATTGTGAAAATTAAAAAGCTTTAATAAGCATTTAAATATATTTATTTATAATTATTTTATTTTAGTTAAATTAATTTTTATTTATTTAAATTAATAATATTTCATATTTTAAATAAAAAATAAAGTTTGTAATCTAATTTGATCTTCAAGTTGCTGGCAATATATCCATTTTAGAGAGATGAGAAAGCCATGGCTCAGAAGAATTAGAAAACTTGCCCATGTTTACACCGTTGCAGAGTAAACAAGAATCCCATCTATAATAGACTAATTTTTACTTGAAGAACTCCTGAGCAGTCCATTTCTCTTTTAAATAGTTCAGTTGGTTAGGAAGATCTCTAATGCATTGATCCAAATTGTCTTATCTACAGTTTCCACCCATTTGGGCAGGACTGGGATCCAAGCACATTTCCACTCATTTGGGTTCTCTTGAATTGCTCCTTTATTGAAGGGCCAAAGAAGTGGACCTGGAACAGATAAAAGGTGAGGAGGCAGTATAGTGTAATGGAAAGAGTCCAGAATTTGGAATGATGTGGCTTTGAATCCTGGCTTTGTTATGTTAGTTACTCCCTCGGTAACCTGTCGGGCTTCCATTTTCTCATCTGAAACAGGAATGGGTTGGACTCAATAACACTTAGGGTCTCTTCTATCTCAGAATCTATAATCTTATGCAGAATACCCAGCTCTAAACCGAGAAATGTGAAAAACCAATCCTTCTATCGAAGTGCTGTTGAAAAGCTCCTGGTATCACCTTTACCGAAAGCAGAGCAAGAACTCAGTCTTTACACGTTCCTGTTACCGAATTCGAGAGTCCAGGGATAGGCAGCCAGCTGGAAAGATGGGAGCTGTGACCTTACTGGCAGAAATACTACCCAATGTTCCCAGCTTGAGGAATTCTATTCCTTAGAGCGCCAAAATATTGGCCAAAGCCCTTGGGTAGAGACTAGAGGAAATGAAGTCAGTACCTAAGGACACAAACCTCAGAGTCTTAAGCAAAATTTTAAAATGTAGGAACCTGGACTCTGAGCCGGTCAGAGGTGTTTGTTTTGGCTGTCAGGGCTGACCAGAGACATTGGGTCCCTCCAGGAAATCTTGCTTTCCATTGCCCCTCTCTGATGTCTATCTTCCCTTTGTACCTCTTCCTTGAGACCCTCTGTGTTATTATTGGATCCCTCCCTGTCCTTTCAGGTCCAATACAGATGCTGCCTTCTCTAAAAAGCCTTCCTTGGGCTGTTACAAGGTCTATCTTTTAACTTCTTTGTACTTGGATCCCAGTTCTGCCCATATGGGTGGAAACTATAGATAAGACAATTTGGATCAATGGATTAGAGATCTTCCTAACCAACTGAATCATTTAAAAGAGGAATGGACTGCTCAGGAGTTCTTCAAGTAAAGGTTCATCTATTATAGATGGATTCTTGTTCACTCTACAATTTATCAACTGTGTAAACATGGGCAAGTTTTCTAATTTCTCTGAGCCATGGCTTTCTCATCTATAAAATGGGTATATTGCCATTAACCTCAAAGGGAGATCATGAAGATCAAATTAGATTACAAACTTTATTTTTTTAATTAAAGTTTTTTTTTAATTTTCAAAAGATCTGCATGGATAATTTTTCAACATTAACTCTTGCAAAACCTTGTATTCCAGTTTCCTTCCCCCTTCCCTTCACCTGCTCATCTAGATAGCAAATAATCCAATATTAGATTACGAACTTTAAAGCACAAAGTAGAATGGATAAAGATGGAAATCACTTAGTCTCTCATTGTACAATTGAAGAAATTGAGACTCAGAGAAACTGTTACTTTGCTCAAAGGCACACAGGTGGCAGAGATCTGAACCCAGAACCTCTGTCTCCAAAGCCAGTGCTCTTTCTACTGCTTTGCATTGTCCTAGAAAATAAAAACATCATTAGTTAGAACCTCTTTCAGGCAAGTGCACACAGCTGTCATACTATTGGAAAATAATGTCTTAAAATGATAGATCCAAGTATATGGCTACTTAGGTTGACTCTGCTGTCCAGAGTATTGAAGAAATGGGATACTACACTCTAAACTTGGCCCATTCTCTTCTTCTTCCCCCCCTCCTTCCTTCCTAAAGGAGCAGTGGTAATAAGAGTCTCATTATTCCTATATTATATCAGCATCTAAGATGACTCGTAAAGGATGGCAGCTGTAAGCTTTTCAAAGAGCTATTTATTTAGAGACACAGCTAGGCGAAGAAAGGATGGGAGCCTTGAGACTGGACAACAATTCTGGTGGGAAAGGCTTGAAGGTTTTAGCGGATGGCAAGTTTGACTTACCGAGTTGACAGTATGTCATGGCCCCAGAGGACATAACTAGGGACAATGGACACAAGTTGTAAAGAGACAGGTTTTTGGCTCCAATTAAAGAAAAGCTTCTTAATGATTAGATTTGACCCCAGGGGAATGGGCTACCTGGAGAGGAAGTGAATTCCCTGTGGGAGAGGTCTCCCCATAGCATGGAGATGACCCATTTGGGTCTCAATAGAGAGAATTCTTGTTCAGATGTGGGTTGAAGAAAATGGTCCATGCACCTTTCATCTCTAAAATCCTGAATCTAGCTCATAGGGACTTTTAGTCTATTGTCTGAGGGTGATGGGAGGCCCATAGGAAAAAAAAATAGATGGGCTTGATGCCATAGCAGATCAATTTAGCTTATTATGTGGACATTAGGGCTTTTGTAGGACAGTGTGTCCTTATGGGACTGAAATTTATTCTCATTAGAAAGCTAGATGACAGGCTTCATGAAGTTTATGCAGGAAAATGAGTCACGGAAAAAACACAAGTCACATATGCTTAAATTTGTTCTTCCCATATTTCAGTGAAAAAGGGAATGTGCTCAATCATTTGGGAGAAGTTGCTGTTGGCCACACATCTCTTATTTACATCTGGGGGCTCAGATATCACTCTGCTGAGTTCTTAACCATTTGTTTGGTATTTGGGTAGTAGAAAGGTGTTTAAAAAGTGGGAGGGAATCATGGGCAGTTCACAGAATATGCAGTACACCCACAAATGGTCACTTGATTGCTTCTTGAAGAGTGATAGCTGGGAGAACCCATTCCATTTGGGGATAGCTCTAATGATCCAATCACATAACCTCAGAGCTCTGTGAGACCTTGAGGCAATTTAGTCCAAAGAAACAAAAATCCTCTTGACAATTTGTGGAATCAGTGCTTATCTGGCCTAAGATTGAGAGCCTCCAGGGAGGTCTTCATTATATCTCAAGGCACCCTATTGCATTTTGGAATGGCTCTGATTTTTAGGAAATCTTTCCTAGGAGATAGAATAGTCAGATCTGATGGGCATTGGGAAATTGCCAATTATTTTTTCAGCACAGTGGTGCTGATTCAATTCTATCTATAAGGGAGGCTATATTTCCAACTTTATAAGGGCTGCACTCAAGGCAGAGATGCTCATTAGGAAGACATTGCAATAATCCAGGTCAGATAATGAGATGTTGAACTGGGATGGTGGCAATGAGGGTCAGAGATGACCTTGAGCAAGTCATGGAAACTTAAAGTTTCTCTAATAGTGCCTGAAAAATAGTGAAAGGATGACTCATTTCTTAAGCGCTTTGAGATCTATAGAATCAAAACATTTTGGAGCACAGAATTTACAGATGTTTCTTTCATTTCCTACTTCTTTTTTTTTAAGCTTGAATTGATGTTTTCCTCCAGAAGATTATTGTTTCTGGTTCAAAGCCGGGTCCATGACGTGAGATTTTCTTCCCTTCTATGTGGCCACTGGACAGTTGATATATTATTTTAGTTTTAGTGTATTTTTTCCAAATTATATCCTTCTTCATCCCTTTTCTCCATTTGCCCCTGAGAAGATCATTATAACATTTCTCCATGTTGGAGGTAAAAACTGGAATTGAATAGATTTGGAAAGGGGAATGACGTGTAAGAAGAATTCTTTCCGTCTTTTTCAGAGAAGAAATGCAAGAGAAACCTTCAGACTGGAGAGCTAGAGAAAAAATTTGATTTCCATCTTTGGTATTTTTCTTCTTCACCAACTTAACTCTCCCATTTCAACTACTTTTTGTGGATTAAAAGAGTTTAAATTGCAGGTAAAAAATCCTGAAGATTTAAAATCTGAAATTCCAAGGTAGAAGAGAAAATTCCTTCTGAATCTTCTTCCCTTTTCCCCTGTTCTTTGAGTCAGCTGGGTTCAGATGTGAACTCCTGCACCACTCACTTCAGCCCCTGGGTTTCCATCAGCCCAACAGGTCATTAGCACTTGAATGTTCTGCTGACATGTCATCTGTTGACATGTGAAAGCACCACGTGTCAAAAATGACATATCTTTCAGCTCTTTTCCTTTCCCCATCTCCAGTACACCTTCTTTATTTCTTTTCAAAACAATCATCATTTTCCCAGTGTTCACATCTGGAAAATGGCAAATTCTCTTGTTCAATCCTTGATCCAACAACTAGCCAATTCTTGTCTACTTTTCTCATATCCACCTCTTCCTTTACATTCTTAAATCTCGACTTCGGTGATATCTCCTAGGTTAGGACGGTAAGTTTCTAAGTTGTTTACCTGACTTCAGATCTTTTCTAATTCTGAACTACCTTGGCTGATACTGATAGATCAAATTCCCTAAGATAATAATGATAATACTTGTAATACTGATAATACCAGCTACAATTTATAAGGCACTATAAGCTCTCTCTTTCTCTCTCTTTTTCTTTTCTCCCTCTTTCTCTCTGTTTTCTTCTCTCTCTTCATATATATGGATATCCTTTATATACATATATGTATATATACAATTCTGTACACCTATATACATAAATATGTGTACATATTTGTCTAGAGTAAATGAAGGGCTGAAATCCATTAGTGAATTGGGGGGGCCTATCCCAAGCACATGAAGACTTTCCCCAGTGGAATGGGCAAATGAAAAGAATTTGTTCCAGTGGTCGTGAAGGGATTGAAGAACTCTGTCAGACATCAAAGACATCAAGGTCATCCACTGCATCCCAGGGTATCGTCAGTCACCCTGACCTTTGTCTTGCCATTGTACATTGAAGATTGGGGAAGAGAGAAGGAGGCTAATGACTTTGTGTGGTCCTCCCTCACTTAATCCAATTTACATATAAATCAAACATCACCAGTGATGTCATTGGTTCTTTTTGGAAAACAACAACATATATGTATATATATTCACACATGTTTATTGTCTCATCTGATCCTTCTGGCAATCTTGTGAGGAAAGTGCTATTCTTATGCCCATTTTAAAGATGAGGAAATTGAGTCTGGGAGAGGAGGAGTTGAACTTTGTCTTGAGGTAGGAGCAATTGATAGTACTTGGGAAGAATCTATTTTAGTCTAAAGATCATCAAAAAGTTTCTAATGATAAGATCTATCACAATAGTCTAGAAATCATTAAAAAAAAACCTTTCTATTAATGATATTCTCAATAATCTAGAGCAAAACTTCTTAAACTGTGGGTCATAACTCCATATGGGGACATGCAACTAAATGTGGAGATTGGGAAATTATGATTTATTATCAGTAAATGTTTGATTTGCATACCTTTTTTATGTACTTGTGTACCAGAGGTAACATAAAAAATTTCTCCGGCTAAAAGGAGTCATGAGTGGAAAAAAAGTTTAAGAAGCTCTGGTCTAGAGATCATCAAAAAATATCTAATGATTAGATCTATCCCAATAGGAAATATGGGGGGAAGTTCCTCCTCCCTGGAGGTCTTTAGACAAATACTGGATGACCACTTGTCTGTTCAGGTATCAATACCTTTAAAGTAGCTACTATGTGCCAGACATTTTTCTAAGTACGAAAACAACAACAACAAAAAAATTCCCTGCCTATAAAAAGCTTATATTCTAATAAAAATAGGTATACTATAAAGATGATTCTTATTCAGCTACAGCTTGGAGCCCATAATCATTTTTATATCATATCACCAGACTTGGGTAGTTTTTAACGCCTACGGATTCCTTAGAATAAAGCTTTTAAATGCACAAAATAAAATATATAGGGCTCCAAATAAAATGAATTATATTGGAAATATAATTATCGACCCATTAAAAAACAACCAACCTGTGGGGGCCCTGGGTTAAGATCCCTTAGACTAAAGGGTTCAAATTCCAAAATTTTGTTGTAAAATGGTCTCCTAACCAACTCACTGGAGATATAAAGGAGATTCCAGTTCTGGAAGAAAGATTAAACTATTACTCTTCTTCCATTAATGTTGAGACGGTGAGGGGGCTCACCCCGGGGGGCACCAACAGTTTTTTGCTTGGTTTGATTGAAGCTGACTTTCCCTGAAGACTCCATTCCTGTCAACCCTTCTCTTTTTGGACTTTCCCTGAACTAATATAGGCAAGGCTCTGAGGACTTTTATCACTCCACTCCCTGAGGTCTCTACTGGCAGGGAGCAGGCTGGGTTAGTGGTTTGGCAAGCACAAACCTGAATAAGTGGAGTGTCTGCTCAAACCGCCGGGGTGATGGAAAAAACAGAACTTCTACTGTCAGAGAGAAGTGATGAATAAACTGAAGGCAACTCCATTTCATATACCTGGATTTTGCCATCCCAAAATAAGTCTCTGGTGGGTAGAAGAGTGGCGCTGGGGCCGGTAGAGAATGTGGGGATAGCTATTGCAAGGAAGAGTGGGAAATGGCACAGTCTAGAGTAGAATCAAGAAGTCCTGGGTTCGGATCCCACCTAAACACACACACAGGAACAGCCAGCTGGAGCACCAACCCTGAAGTCAGGAGGACTTTAGTACAAATTCTTCCAGAGAATAAACTTAACATTTATTAGCAAGTCAGTTAACCTCAATTACCTTACCAAAACAAAGTGAACAATTAAAAAAAAAAAAGATATCCATCAACTGGGGAATTATTGAACAAGTTTTGGTATATGATTATGAGGGAATACTATTGTGCTGTAAAAAATAACTAAAAAGATGGTTCGGAAAAACCTGGCAAGACTTATGGGAACTGCTGACGTGAAGTAAGCAAAACCAGGAGAACAATTTGTATAGTAACAGCAACATTTTAAAGATAGCCAGCTATAAAATACTTAGTTACTCTAAGCAATATAATGGCCCCCATTCCAAGGTTCTCATGATGAAAAATGCTACCTACCCCCAGAGAGAGAACTTACAGACTGAGAGTGCAGATTGAAAATATTTTTCTTTATTTTTCTTACTTTTAAAAAATATGTCTACCATAGAAATATGTTTTGCATGACTTCCTATGTATAATAGTTATCATATTTCTTGTTCTTTCAGTGGGCAAGGGAGGGAATGGAGAAAGGGAGAAAATTTGGAATTGAAAATAAACATAAAAAAATTATTATTAAAAAATTCAATTGCTTGCCTCTGTCCATTTCCAGTTTCTTTGTGAGTTAGACTCCCCTGATCCATCCACTGACTCGCCAAGTTGGGAAGTCCCCATGATGACCCTGCTTATGTTTCTTGTCCTAACTAAATCCAGGTAACTAAGTCTAAAGAAAATGGCTGACCTAAGAGGTTTCCTTAAAATAGGGAGGTTCAGAAGGAAGTAGTCAACCAAAGGAAATGGGCATGGGAGCAGATTTATGCTAGAACCAGTTCTGAGAATTAATTTGTTAGATTTTTCAGTGTGATCATTTAAAATAAAACTTCTTAGACTGTAGGTTGCAGCCCCATATAAGGCCTCATAACTAAATGTGGGGTCGCAAAATTAGGATTTATTATCAGTAAATGTTTTATTTGTATACTTATTTTATATACTTATATGCCCAGGGTTGTATAAAAATTTCTCAGGTGAAGAGGGGGTGAGAATGGAAAAAGTTTAAGGAGACCTGATTTAGACTCTTGAAGTTAGATAATGCTACAAATTAGGGCTTCTTTGATTTTCTTATTAAGTTAGTTAAGAAAAGTTAAGAGTTAAGAAAGTTAAGAAAAAGATGGAGTTCATATTAATAATGTTAATATTAATAATAACATTATTAATAGTTAATAATGCTGTTTAAAGCTTAAAATGGATATTATACTCCTCCCCCTATGAATTTCCATTTTACATTGTTTACTTTTTGGGGGGAAATTATGTAATAAATACTATACATGATTTTTAAAACTACCCCTGATTTTCCATGTTTCCTTCAAAGTTTTCTTTTATTTTCTGCCATATATTTTTAATTTTCCCCTCCCCTGCCAAACCACTTTTGCCTTATATGTATGCTATAATTTTGCACATGACCATCTGTCCTTCAGAACTGAAGAACCTTAAAGACAAGTTCAATTTTCTTTGTTTGCCCAGCACAGTGACTAATAGATAGCTTAATAAATGCTAAATTCCTGAAGTCAGGAGGACCTGAGTTCAAATCTAACCTCAGAAGCTTAATAATTTCTGGCTGTGTAACCCTGGGCAAGTCAATTAACCCCTTTTGCCTCAGCAAAGATAGATAGATAGATAGATAGATAGATAGATAGATAGATAGATAGATAAACAGCTAGGATAGATAGATAGATAAACAGCTAGGATAGATAGATAGATAAACAGCTAGGATAGATAGATAGATAAACAGCTAGAATAGATAGATAGATAGATAGATAGATAGATAGATAGATAGATAGATAGATAGATGGATAGATAGATAAATAAATGCTTCATTGATTGATTTGGAGTAAAGAGAAAGCTACCGTTAGATACAAATTAGAACTCTACTCCATATACTTCTATTTATAATTTTTTTCCTCTGGATGTAAATAGAATCTTCCTTCATGGATCTTTTTTAATTGACTTGAATTCTTCAAATTTAGCAACCATCCACAAAAACATTCGAATAAGCAGAATATAAATATTCAGCTTAGTTGTTGTTTCGTCACAGTCCTCTTTAGGACTGCATTTGGGGTTTTCTTGGCAAAGAGACTGAAGTGCTTTGCCATTTCCCATTTCCTTCTCTGGTTCATTTTGCAGATAAGGAAACTGAGGCAAGCAGGATGAAGTGACTTATCCAAGGTCACACAGCTAGTAAGTGTCTGAGGCCAGATTGGATTTCAGGAAGATGTCAGTTTGGCCATAACTGTAAATTCCAAGTTATTTACAATTTGCTTTAAAATGTGTATATATGAAGCAGTAGCCTTCACATCCTGTTTGTGTCCCCTTCCTTTATGGTGTCTTCAGCCTGGGCGTTCAGTGGACTGACCAGGGGAGTGTGACTGGAAATGAAGGGGCTACTGTGGGTATATATAGCTGGAGGTACCTGGAGCAGAGACTGCCTTCAAAGAAGCCAAAATCAAAACGTGGTCAACTGCTAGCAACAAAGCTCTTTTATTAACGAGCCAAACTTTCAGCTCCTGTAAGCATTCCTTTAAGGAGCAGAGGGTGGGGTGACCCAGGCAGCCTAGCTTTCTGAGATTCCTTAGAAACCCAGTATCAAAAGTGACCCAACACAGGGGCTTCCTGGATCTCTCAGAAGGAGCCTTCTTTTTCTTTGCACATTTTAAAATCCGATTGTCTTTCTGTTACTACCATCTTTTAAACACTTGAAGTCAGTGCATTTATTCTGTGTTTTTAGTTTAGTTTAGTTTTGTTTTTGGATAGAGATTTGTGAATTCACCCTATAGAAAAAACCCAATGTGGAAACTCCACTGATGTAGATTGGCAGCTTGTCTGTAGTTTAAAGTTGTAGAAATGAAGCTCTTGAATTTGGATCTGTGAGCATTTTTCATAAATAATTTGCTTACTGTTTTTTCAGTATTTGTCATTGTTCAATCATTTTTCTATCATATCTGACCCTTTGTGAGCCCATTTGGGGTTTTCTTGGTAGAGATACTGGAGTGGTCTGCCATTTTCTTCTCCAGCGGATCTTACAGATAAGGAAACTGAGGCAAGCAGGATGAAGTGGCTTGCCCAAGTCCCATAGCTAGAAGTGTCTAAGGCTGGATTTAAAATCAGGAAGATGAGCCTTATTGACTTCAGACCTAGTGCTCCATTCACTGAGCCACCAATCTACCCCTCCTGCCACCTAACAGGCACTTAATAATTTCATGTTGATTTATTGGCTTAATTTGACTAAGCTAGCTCTCTATTCACTGTGCTAAATGATCTCATTTCCTATTTTGTGATAACTGGGCCTTCAGATGACAATTTGCTAGGCCATTTCCTCCTTGTTGAGTATGTGAGTTGATGCTGATACAGGGTATCCCAGAAATCTTAGAAAGTTTTAATTTTTAATTGCTTTATTTGATGTTATGAATGTTTTGGTTGAATTCTGATGTATTTTCTTGCCTCAACTCCTATGTAGGTAGAATGTAAACTCTTTGAAGACGGTGATCATTTCCTTTTTACTTTGCATTTTAAGAATCTAATATGAGCCTATGTCTCATCACTTCCCTCTCCAATCCATCTTCCCCATAGATGTAAAATTAATATTCATAAAGCCTATGTCATTCCAAGAAGCTCAAGAAACTTCAGTAGCTCCCTATATCCCCTAGGATAAAATACAAATTCCTCTGAAGGACCTTTAAAGCCGTCTCTGGTCTATCATTTCTGGCTTTTCCACATCACTCCTTTCTGTGCACTTCACAAATCAGTCAAATTGGTCTATGTTATGTAGCCATCTATCTATATTTACCTGTTTGTTCATATCTATCTATCTGTTTATCTGTTTATCTTTCCATCTTGGTCTGTCTCTCTCTGTCTTTCTGTCTATCTCTTTTTTGTGTCTCTGTCTCTCTGTGTCTCTCTCTTCCCCTTCCCCTTCCCTCCCCTCCCCTCTTTTCCTCTCCCTTCCCCTTCACTCCCCTCTCCTTCCCTCTTCCCTTCCCTTCCCTTCCTTCTTCCCTTCCCTTCCCTTTCCCTTCCTTCCCTTCCCTTCCCTCTCTCGCTCCCTGTCTCTGTACCTGTCTCTGTCTCTGTGTCTCTCTGTCTGTCTCTCTCTCTTTTTCTCTCCAATAAGAAGAACCAGGAGAACAATTCATATAATAACTTGGAAGTTGTAAGAATTATGATTAATACAGTGACCAAAGGACCAATGATAAAACATAGCTTCTATTACAGTAAGTTGATAGATCCAGGGGATATACATAATGAGACATACTATTTTTGTATACAATCATTGAGTGAATTTAGACTTGTGTGCATACATATATAATATATATTTAAGATGTGTATATTTACAAATAAAAATGCCTGTGTATATCTGTATATATACATATATAATTTCACACACACAAATAAGTAAATTTACTTATGTGTATTATATAAATGGCAGTCTTCTAATAGAACATAAGCTCCTTCAGGGTAGAAATTATTTCATTTTTGTCATTGTGTACTCATTTATTGAGCACTTACCATGTGCCAAGCATTGTGCGAAGTGTTGAGATTCAAACAAAGGCAAAAAGATAGCCTTTTCCCCCAAGAAGTTCCCATTCTAATAATGCAAGCAACCATGTACCCATAAGGTTTATTCAACTATAATCTCAGAGGGAAAGAATTAGCAGCTGGGGGAGAGCAGGACAAGGTCTCTTGCTGACCCAGAGATAAATGTGTGGAGGGGGAGCATTCCAAGCATGGGGGACAGGCAGCAACTACTTAATGAACATTTGTTGGATTGCAGTGGTCCTAATTGTGGACAGAAAATCCATCTTGACGCTAGATCCAGAGTCAGAGAAAGGACACCGTGACCTTGGGGAAAAGTCAGATTTGGTGACCCATAAGGCCCTTTTCAACTCTACAACTAAGAGCATATGATCCAGGCTTCATGTCTTAAAATCCCTAGTTCTTTTCAAAGGTTTCCTTAAATTTCACTTCCTAAGCAAGTCCTTTCCTGACTTCCCCTACCAGCTGGTTTGTTTCCATCATATTGTTTATGTCTTTGTTTCTCTGGTACCTAGCATAATGGTTGGCACACAATACATTCGCTTAATAAATGACTATTGATTATTTTGATTAGATTTCCAATTGATCAGCTCCCAGGAGAATGAAAAAGTGAGCTGAGGCAAGCTGTCCCCTCTTTAAAAGAATGGAATTTAGTTTTTGGCTCTTGCCCCAGTGGGCTTAAGACCAAGATAAGGGGAGCCCTTGTCAAGCCCCATTCTTTTCTTTCCTTTGTTCCTTTGTTCCTTCCTTCCTCCTTTCTTCATTCCCTCCCTTCCTACTTCCTTGCCTCTCTCTTTCCTTCCTTCCTGTTTTCTTTCTTCCTTTCTTTCTCTTTTACTCCTTTCCTTCCTCCCTACTTCCTTCCTTCCCTCCTTTCTTCCTTCCTTTCTCATTTACTCCTGATTTTTTCTTTCTCTCCCTCCCTCCCTTCTTCTCTTCTTCCTTCCTTCCTTCTTTCCTTCCTTCTCTCCCTTTCCCCCCTTTCTTGCCTTCTTCCTTCCTTTTTTCCTTCCTTCTTTCCTTTTATCCTTCTTTCCTTCCTTCCTTCTTCTCATTCTGCTGAATCTTGTTCTCTTAATGATATCAACCTATTCTCATGGATCTTAGTCACTGAACCCCTGACTTCTGCAGTCTGGAAATGACTGAGGCAGTTTTTGCCAGAGCTGGATCCCTGGGGAGTGGCATGTGAGTATGAGCTGGGTTGTTTTTCCTTTTATTGATATGTTTTATTTTTACCTTAAAAACATCTTCCCACTTCATGAGAAGTTTCTTATAATAAACAAATAATACAATGACTTCATCAAAAAGTGTGGGCAGTATTCCACATCTGTAGCAACTCTCACCTATTAAAAAAAAAAGAACAGAAATGTATTTTCTTCCCCCACACCATTGGGAGAAAACATTTTTCTTGTAACAGAAATCCATAGGCAAACAAAATAAATTCATTTAATAACTGTATACCAAAACATATATCTCATTCTGCTCTTGAATGTATCACCTCTCTATCATGGATGACATGTTTCACCATCTGTCCTCTGGAACTGTGGATGGTCAGTTTATTGATTATAGTTCTTAATCCTTTCAAAAAATTTAATACAATGTTGTTGTTGTTACTGTATAAATTGTTTTCCTGGTTCTGCTCATTTCATTTTTATCGGTTTACAAAAGTTCTCAAAAATAGGCTATTTACTGGTTCTTATTTGTTCTGGCTATTCTGACTGGATTCATGCCTTAGTATTGTTAACTGAGGCTGTTCCATTAAATCCTTTGTTTCCTTCCTTTTCTTTCTTTCCTTCTCTTTCTTTCTATCTTTTTCCTTTCTTCTTTCATTCTTCTCTTTTCCCTCCCTCTTTCCTTCCTTCCCCTTAACGGTGTTAAGATGACTTAGTATTACAAACACACACACACACACACACACACATACTCTCTCTCTCTCTCTCTCTCTCTCTCTCTCTCTCTCTCTCTCTCTCTCTCTCTCTCTCTCTCTCTCTCTCTCTCTCTCTCTCTCTCTCTCCCACACACACACTCTATCTCTCTGTTTTTATCTGTCTGTCTCTATGACTGACTCTCTCTTTCTCTTTCACACACACATTCTCTCTCTCTGTCTCTGTCTCTCTCTGTCTCTCTCTGTCTCTCTCTCTCTCTCTCTCTCTCTCTCTCTCTCTCTCTCTCTCTCTCTCTCTCTCTCACACACACACACACACACACACACACACACACACACACACACCAGTCTAATCCACGTTCTTCACCTGCCCCTGACATGCCTCACACCAGCAAACCCCACAGCTGTTGCCTGAAAAGTACAATCGGCTGTTGCTTCAAGAGGGTTCTTATCTCACTCCCCACTTTAGGACCTAGGTGGCCCTCAGCCTGTACCAGGCTCTTCTCCCATCCCAGCAGACTTCCCTTACATTGAGAAGAAAACCTGGTACAACTCTCCCGAAGTTTCCTGAGCTGAGACTACTGCTCTGCTTCCCTGAGACCCATCATTCTATTTCTCTTTAGAAACTTCCGAATTAGTGTCCCCAAGCCTGAAAAGTCTGTCATTACAGCACAAAGTTGGACAAAGCTCTCCTATTCTTTAATCTGTCACCAAACCACTATGGAGAGAGAGAAGTCCAGTTTGTCCTGGGGCTATAGCTATAAATGGGGCCAGGGATGCATTCTAACTATTAGCTCCAGAAAGGTGTTTTGTTGGTGGGGGAGATGATGGGGCAATGAGATAGAGCCTAGATTTGCAGATGGAGGGGGGGGCTAGATTCTCACACCAGCCTTGTGCATTACTGCCCAAGCAACCTTGGACAAACTATTTAAGCTACATGGCTCTCAGTTTTCCTTTCCTGAATGACCTCCTTTTTAGGGCCCTCCCCAGGTCTATGAATCAATGACCCTTTGTATCCTATTCATCTGCCAAGGTTGCTGAAAATGCATCAGATCTAAGTGTGGCTTAGTTTTATATACATATATATATATATGTATATATTGCATATGTATACATATATATATGTGTGTATATATAGTATATATGTAGTGTGTATATGTGTGTATATATAGTATATATACATATAAATGTACATATATATATATATATATAGTAATAGTAGCTATCATTTGCTGTGTATCAAAGCTCTTTACTAATATTATTCCATTTTTAACTGTGCAACAGTTCTCAGATGTAGGTACTGTGATTATCATTTAAATAGGGGAAAATGAGGCAGCTGGAAGTGGCCTGCCCAGGGTGATTTAGCTAGTATAAGTCTTGAGGTAGGATTTGCACTCTGCTCTGGTCTTCTCGATTTCAGTACTCTATCCACTGTACCATCTAGCTGGGCACGTGTCTACATACATACATACATACATACATGTATTTTTATACTCATCAGGAGTTGGAGGGAATGATGGAGCTGAAAGCGAATGAATAGATAAAGGAATGGATGATTTAAAAAAATGAAAATGAATTTATTAAATAACTAATACCTACCAGGAAACTTTGCTGTCAAAACAGAAGACAATAAAGTTTTTTTTAACAACTATCATACATGAAAGGAATATTAAAAAGGAAATTGAACTCTGAGTAGTTATATAGACAACTCTTTGTCCTAAAGAACAGGTAAATAATTTTTTTTCTTTGTCAAAAAGTTTTTTCTTTTGAATTTGAATAAAATGCACATTTTGATGCCCCTTGTGAAATAGGAGAGACTTGTTTGTGAAATTTCAAATCATTTTTAAAACAATAATTTAGCACACACCCCCTCTTCTCTGTAGAAAGGTGAGAGGTTATTGGGAAGCAAATTGTCCTATGTGGTTATTGTGTTGGCCAGTTTTGCTTGGCTGTTTTTCATCATTACAAGAGGGTTTTAATTATTGGGGAAGGAATTTGGTTGTATATACATATGACGTCAATGTAGAAACAAATATTATCAATAAAGCTCCTTTATTATTATTTTTAGAGCATTAGCCTCTGGGGCGAGCTGTTCCTTGTAACCACCTGTTCTGAGTATTGGGTGGAGCCTGGCATCTTCATGGGGCTTAATTTCCACTCTGCCTTGCCCCAGCATGCAAGGTTGGGGGAGGCAGCTATTAAGAGGCTGCCCTGCCTGGAGCTGATGAAAAAAGGCTTAGGGAGCTTTTGGGCATAACTTGACAAATAGCTCATATGCTGAACATCTCTCCACACTTAACATCTGTCCTGGGAAATCTGCACTTGGTAAAAAGAAAACCTGGCTTGGATGTGGAGTTAATAATTAAAACAAGGTCCCTGAAATAGTTCAGTTAAGGCTGCTTTGAGGTCTCTGAGGTCCACTGTGGTCCTAAAAAGATTCTGGTATATTATCTCAATTCCTTAGGACACCGGAGTCTGGGACTTTTAGGTATCAGGATCTGAATCCAGATCTCAGATTTGCCATGTAATATGTGTGTGACCTTAGGAAATGACTCAACTTTTCCAGGTTTCAGCTTCCTTTTGGGTAAAATGAGGTAATTACTTTATAGCATCTATTTTTTAACATTTGGGCTAACAGATCCATAAAGGATGTATTGTGATTTAAGAACACCTGTGTATTAAAAATTATTTAATGTCTATTTCAACATAATTTCTTTCCTTTGTAGTCCAATGTATTTTATTTTATGCATTTTAAAAACCATTTTTTTGAGAAGGGGTCCATAGATTGTACCTGACTTCTAGAGGGAAGGAAGGAAGGAAGGAAGGAAGGAAGGAAGGAAGGAAGGAAGGAAGGAAGGAAGGAAGGAAGGAAGGAAGGAAGGAAGGAAGGAAGGAAGGAAGGAAGGAAGGAAAAAGAAAAAAGGAAAGAAGGAAGGAAGGAAGGAAGGAAGGAAAAAGAAAGGAAGGAAGGAAGGAGAAAAAGAAACAATTAATAAGCACCTATGATATGTCAGGCACTGTGCTAAGAACTTTACAAATAAATCATTGATCTTCACAAAGACCCTGTAAAATAGATGTTATTATCATTCCCATTTCATAATCAATCTCATCCTTTATACAATATACATATATATGCATCTGTTCCACATGTATACAGCGTATACATGATTATTGCAGGTACCTAAGCACACAACACATTTTTGTGTAAATATATATATATATATATATATATATATATATATATATATATATACATATATATGTATATATATGTATGTATATTCAGTAGTTGCATATGGTGCAATAAGAGAGGGAATTTCCTCCTTGTGATTTCTCGATGCCAGAACAATTACAGTTCCAGTGCAAAAGAAAAAAATATCCCTAGCATTGTGCTAGACTCTGAAAATTCAAAGATAAAAATAAAATAATCCCTGCTGCTCTTGGGGAGTTTATAATCTTCTGGAAGAGTAGAACATACAAAAATAATTAAACAAGGGATATATGAAATAATTTCAAAAGGGAAGAACGGAAGAGCAGTAGGAAAGACCTCATGTGGGAGGTAGCTCCCGAGTCAGGCTTTGAGGGTGGGCTGACAGTCCAGTCTTGAGGGGACCACCTTGAACAAAACTCCAGAATGGAATATTGTGATCTAATGAGTCAATTTCATTGGGATGGAGAACAATGTAATATTATCAGTCCGTTCACCTTGACCAATGGTTTTTGCTTTTCTATATTGTCTGGGTACCTCATGAACCTCTCAAACAAAAAGTCCCTCAATTTTGAAACACCCCAGCAGGAGCAGGAACTATCTATCATTCTTAGATTTTTAGCTTCTTTCCGACACTACCTCCAATTGACAAAGGAAAAGCAGCCAAGGGAGCTCAGTCCAAGTTTTGGTATCTTGGAGATGTCCCAGTCAGTGAGGATGTGGAATTTTATTTCTAAAGAACAACAGCAGGAGAGGAGACGTGCCTTTCTTAAGGATGCCGTGAGATGGATGTGGAAGGGAGGGTTGGTGAAGAAGGAAGTGGGAGGAAGCCAACATTCCATTATGGAAGTATGATTAGACACCTTGGAAACACCATGTATTTATAGTTCTGTGAATAAGAGCTCATTGCCTTCTTCCGGTATTTTTGCAGCCATCTGTGTCTTAAGAAAAGGCATGATGATTTTTCCTTTGGCCAGGGAGTGGCAATAATTACTTCTGTTTGCATATAGTTTCTTCTTCTAAAGTTCTTTATATCCATTTTCTCATTAGGCTTTGTGACAATCTGAAATTTTTTCCTCGGCATATTAATAGGGCTTTAGGGAAAACAGGTTTCTTAGTTTCTTAGTTTAGTTAAAGCCTATTTACCATCTTTAAAAAAGCAATACATTGGGATTTTGGATCCTTGCCCAGGATATATCATACAAAAAGTAGAGTTGTGTTTAGAAAAATGGAAAGGGTGAGGTTAATTTTTTAAAATGGCTGTGTAGTAGAGAATGAATTCTAGAACTTCTCACCCCTTGAGATGGTGAATAAGAAGAAGGCAAGTAAGTTCTGGAAGAACTTATAGATATCCATTAAAGAAAAAGTTGTAATAGGTTAGCAGAGGAAGTTGGGATATATATGTAACATGGAAAGGACACTAAAAGTGAGAACTGATGTCTCCCACAGAATATTGCTTGATGTTACTGACTTGGATAGATGGGATTCGGTATATAGAGCACAGGATGTGGAATCAGAAGATCTGGGTCTACTCTTTTCCATCTGTGTGACTTGAGCTGGTCATTTAATCTCTGTAAGCCTCAGTTTCCTCATCTGTAATCTGGGTCAAGAGCACCATCTATCTACCAGGGTAATTGTGAGGAACAACTAAAATGACGTTTGTAGAGTACTTTGCAAACTTTAAAGTGCCATGAAAATGCTAGTTATTATTATTTTCCCAGGACTATTCTGCTGGTAAATAGTGGCGCAGGAATTTAAACGTGTGTATCTCCAAAGTCTTATGCTATTTCTATTAAACCTAATAGCTTTATCTTTGTTTTTCTGCTCTGAATCTGTGACTTCATCTTCATGGGAAGCTCTCAGTGTAGAAATTCTCTCCATCAATGCAGCTTGGCAATTTATATGAAATTCATAATTTTAGAAAATTCCTGGTAGCTCTGAGTTCTTAAATAACTTGCCCATGGTCACAGAGATAGTTTGTATAAAAATCAGGATTGGAACTAAGGCTACTTTGTTTCTCAGCAAGATTCACCCTCTACTCATGAAGCCACTTTGTTTCTCAGCCCTAATTTACAGACATTCCAAGTATTAGACAATAATGAGTCAATGTATAAACTAGAGCTATTAATTCTGAGAACTAGGAGTAGCCCCAAGTACCAGAGAATTTCAGAGAACAGTGATGTACTCCTGATTTCCAGAGCTTCAGAACAGGAAAGAAAAGAACAGGGTACGTGGCTCTCAAAACAACAGTCTTACCTTTTTTCTAGGTGATATAATGGAAAGGGTGCTGAACTTGAGGGTCAAGAAGACCTGAGTTGAGTTCTGCCTCAAAAGCTAATTAATTGTGTGACCCTTGGCAAGTAACCTAGCCTGTATGTGCCTCAGTTTCCCTATATATGAAACGAAAAGGTTAGAGCTGATGGCTCTTAATCTATGATGCTATGAAAATGGCATTGAAAAGCAAATCTCTCATATACTGAATCACAAAACCCTCAGAGTCTCTGTATTGGAAAGCAGCTCAGAAACCATCCAAGACTCATGTTTGATTGAGAATTTTCTATTTATCTCCAACCACTGTTCACCTAGTCGTTGCTTAAAGACCTCTCTCTATTGGGACTCTCCCTCCAAGTGGTCCATTCAGCTTTGGGATAACTTTAATTGGGAAATCTTTCCCTAATCCAAGCCTAAATTTGCTTCTTTATAAATCCCATCCATTCTAAGTCTCATTCCCCTTAATATCTCATCAGAGCCAAGTACTTCCCTAACTCCAGGTTTTAGTTCATGTTTATAAGATGAAGACAACCAATAGATAAAGAAGGATTGTAGAGCCTAGCTGAGGATGGAAGTCTGGTCAAGCTTAGACTGCGGTCTCCTGACAATATAGTAACTCTTAAATAATCAAGATTACAAGGCAGGTGAGTGGGAGATAGTGTCACCCAAATGGGCACTTATTTTTTTTATATTTATTTAACTCTAATGAGGGTCATAATAGCACCCTAATAGCACCTACCTCTAATTACTTATTTTTTATATTTATAAAATCCATCCCATAAAATTAAATCATAAGTTTTGTATTTCTTCATTCCATATTTTTGCCAGGTTATCCATGGGCTCCTTGTAACTGAAAGTCTTGAGCTGATGGCATATTGGATCGTTAGAATTTTGATTCATACAATTGGATGTTCCATGGGTCCTGGTTGTAGAGCAAGGATGGACAGAGCTAGTCCTGGCTTCCTTCACAGTTTAGGTATAAGGAAGTCCTTAAAGGCCTTTCTTAATATCCCCTCTATTTCTATTCAGCAGATATTAGTTAAAGCCTATTTACTACCTTAAAAAAGGAATACACAGAGAACTTGGATCCTTGCTGAGGACATATAATAATTTCTTTTTTTTATTATATATTTTTATAACATTATCCCTTGTATTAATTTTTCCAAATTATCCCCTCCTCCCTCTAGTCCCTCCCCCAATGACAGGTAATCCCATACATTTTACATGTGTTACAATATAACCTAGATACAATACATGTGTGTAAATACCATTTTCTTGTTGCACAATAAGCATTAGATTCCGAAGGTACATGTAACCTGGGCAAACAGATATTAGTGCTAACAATTTACATTCACTTCCCAGTGTTCCTTCTCTGGGTGTAGCTACCTCTGTCCATCATTGATCAACTGGAAGTGAGTTGGCTCTTCTTTATGTTGAAGATTTCCACTTCCATCAGAATACATCCTCATACAGTATTGTTGTTGAAGTGTACAGTGATCTCCTAGTTCTGCTCGTTTCACTCAGCATCAGTTGATGTAAGTCTATCCAAGCTGAGGACATATAATAATACAAGAAGTTTAGAAAAATTAAAAAGAGAGGATTAATTAAAAATGACTGCATAATAAAGAATGAATTCTAGGATTCATCACCCCTTGAGGTACTGAATAAGAAGAAGGAAAGTAAGTTCTGGAAGAACTTAGAGATATCCATGGAAGAAAAAGTTGTAATAGATTAATTTAATCACTTTTTATTATTTTATAATAATAATAATAACTAATATTTATATCATACTTTAAAGTTTATAAAGCACTTTATATGTTATCTCATTTGATCTTCACAATACTTTTAAGAGGAAAGTACTAATAATTATAATCATATTATATATATATATATATATAATATAATATATAATAATTATATCAACCTCATTTTAGAGATAAGGGAACTGAGGCTGGTACAGATTATATGAAGTGCCCAAGACCACATAGATAGTAAGGGTTCGAGACTGAATCTTAACTCAACTCTTCCTGACTCTAATTTCAAGTTCTACCCAATTATCCATCTAACTGCTTTGCATTAAATTATTTATATTTACTTTGTCACTTCTAGTAGAGTGTCAACCTCTTTGGCTCCATGGGTAGGAAATTGAAAGACTATATATCTAACAATGAAGATGGCAATGATAGTACTGATAATACCAAGGTTTTGTTATTACCTGATTTCTACGTAGACAGTATTCATTTTTTAAAGCTTTTTATTTTCAAAACATATGCACGGATAATTTTTCAACATTGAGCCTTAGAAACCTTTGTGTTCCAAATTTTCCCTTCCTTCTCCTCACCTCCTCCCCTAGATGGCAAGCAGTCCTATATATACATACATATATATATATATATATATATATATATATATGTGTGTGTGTGTGTGTGTGTGTGTGTGTGTATATATATATATATATATATATATATATATATATATATATATATATATATATATATATATATATATATATATATATATATATATAATATTCATTAAACTGCAACTTGGTGTATTGAGCAATGGACTTGACACTATGAATATCTTGATTCTAATCCTATTTTAGACACTTAATCATCATGTGATTCTGGGCAAATCACTGGATTTCCCCACACCTCAGTTTCCTCATTTGCAAAGCAAAGAATCAGACTTGAAGGCCCTTCAGGTTCTTTTCAGGTCTGAATTTAAACTTCTGTGTGGAAAAAAAAAATCAATGAAAATGAAAAAAAAATAAAATATGTAAATTTCTTAAGAACAGGAACCATTTCCCTTTTCCATTTGCATTTTAAGGACCTAAAACAGTGTTTGGCACACAATAGATTTCTTAGTCAGTGCTAGCTGAATGTCATGACTATAATTCTCTTTGAAATACTCCCCCCACTTTTTTTTTTAACTTTCTAAGATCTCATGGGGCTTGAAAAATGAGAGTTATTTTAAAAATAAGTCTGGCTCATTTAGACACAAAATTCCTGTTGGATCAAAAAATGACTCCATCCCATAAAATTAAATCATAAAGACCAGTTAGTTTAAAATACCCCAATGTAAATGAAGAGAAAAAAAGAAATAACTTGTAGCATTTTGGTAGAGAGCAGTGGGATTTTGGAAAGACTTCCTGTGATATTTCTTTTGACCATGGAAACAATTGTTTTCATTTTTTTCTTCACTGTTCAAAAGAGATAAATAAGATGGAGAATGTCTAGAGGAGGATACACAATATGGTGGAAGACCCAGAGTTCATGCGCTAGCTGTTTCAGCTGAATTGGGAAATGTTTATCCTAGAGAAGAGAAAACTTATGGCAATAGGAAGGGAACAGTATAAAAATCCTAGTTCTGACCATAACAAGTCATTAATGCTATTTAAGTCTCAGTTTTCTTATTTGTTAAATAAGAGTCAGCTTAGATAGCCTCTAGGGTCTCTTCCTAAGACCTATGACCTTCTGTTCTTGGGATCCTAAGTGTTTGAAAAGTGTTGAATTAGTTATCCTCTATCTACTAGGGTGAAAAGTAGACAATGGGTAGGATGTGCTAGGAAGCACATTGGAGCTTGGGAGTGCTCATGATGAGAGCTGTCCAAAGCCGGGATGAACTGCGTGAGGAGACAGTGGGTTCCTCCTCACTGGAGACGACCACAGTCAGGGTGACTGTAGAGGGAATCTCTTAGACCAGCCAAGATACAGAATCAGGAAGGCTTGAATTGGAATCCCCCCTTGGACATTGTGTTTGGTCAACTTGAAGGTGCCATATAACGATTTGCTAGTGTATTGTGATTTTATGTAGTATGTATTTAAGATTGACTAGTGGGGAAGACAACAAGCAATTATTGAGTACCAACTGTGTCCCAGACACTGTGATAAGTACTATAAAAATATTCCCTCATTTACTGTTCACAGCCACTTTCAAGGTAGGTGCTACTATGACCCTTATTGGAGTTAAATGATTTGCTCCTGTCATACAACTTATAGAAGGTCTGAGGCTGAATTTGAATGCAGATCTCCCTGACTCCACTGACCATCCATTTTGTCACTTAGCTACTTCCAGCTTTGAGCTAATCAATTGCTCAATCCATGTGCTTTTATTAAAAACTTATCATGGATCAGGCACCTTGTTAAATCTGGGAATACAAAGACAAAGGTGAAACATTCCCTTCATTTAAAGATTGAAGGAATGGATAGATGGATAGATGAAAAATATCTATTAAGTTCTGAAGATACAAAATAAGGAAACAAAGCAGTGTCTGTCCTCGAGGGGCATACATCCTAATAGGGAAGATAACATAGAAAGAGGACCTAAAGGTGAAATTGTGGTGGTGAACTGAAGGGTATAGATAGAGGCATGATTTGAGGATGACCTTACAATAACAAGCAAAAATAATAAAAGACTCTGTGTGACTATAACAAATCACTAATGTTCTTTGGGCCTCAGTTTCCCCATCTGTAAAATGAGGGAGTACATAACAGCATTTATAAGTACTTTAATTTTGCAGAGCACTTCAGAACTATCATCTCATTTGATTCTTACAACAATCCTAGGAGATAAGTGCTGTACCTATTCCCATTTTACAATCAAGGAAGTAGGGAGACAGAAGTTAAGTGACTTGCCAAGACTCACTCAACTACTAACTGTATAAAACTGGATTTGAATTTAGGCTTTCTTGACTTCATTGACACATTTAGCTGCAAGCACCATAGTATATTGGTACCTGACCAAATAAGGTAAAATCTCATGAAGGAGTGAATTAAAATGAGCAAGTGACAAAGTAAATGAATGAAATAATGAACAAATTAAGTGAGTGAATAATGAATGAATGAATGAGTGAGTGAGTAAATGAATGAATGAATGAACAAGTGAGTTAAATATTGAATCAATGAATAAGTTAATGAGTGAATGAATGAATAGATGAACATATAAGTAAATGAATGGAAGGAAGGAAGGAAGGAAGGAAGGAAGGAAGGAAGGAAGGAAGGAAGGAAGGAAGGAAGGAAGGAAGGAAGAAAGGAAGGAAGGAAGGAAAAAAAAAAAAAACATTTAAGGCTTTCACCTCCCAGATGTGAAAGTCTCAGGTCTGGTGGGGAAAAGGGGGAAAGGTCAGAGTGTAAGAGCTGACATTCTCATTCTGAGGCTAATGCAAGTCTAACTCCATTTGTGCCAGAGTTGGAACAGTTGGCTTTGTAAGAGCCCTAATTTTAAAAAAAAATTTTGATGTCTGCCAATGTGCAGAGTTCTCAGGTTATAAGAATGACAACTTTGGTGTATTGGAATTTTTAACTGGGGGGACCTTTTACCTGCAAAGCCATCTTTCTGATGGTCTGCATCAACAGAAATATGCCCACAAAAGGTCCCATTATTCCTAGTATTCCAGAGCAGGACCAAGCTCACAAGAGTTTGGATCTTTATTTTGAGCACGTGGTTCCAAGTTGGTCATTCCCCAGAAAAGCTTGCCTTGGAAACAAGTCATGATTGTAAAGGTCTTTTTAATCTCCACCTCTCAGAGCTCAGGCTTCTGGAAGTACTTCCCTTTTAAGTGAGCCTAGAGCTCCCTTACCTCTCTCTCTTTGGACGTGTGACTATGGATACATTCCTTCACCTCTGTATTTTCTGGACTCACCTCAGTGGAATGCTCTAAGGCTTAACTGTATTTTATCTTTATGGGTTTTAGCCTCTGAGGAGGAAGGTGCTAAGAAAACACATATTTTTTTTATGGACTATTGATCTGTTTCTCTATGAACCCCTACAGCTTCGAGTCAGTGAAAACGTTTTTAAGTGGACCATCTTGGGGCTCAAGGAATACTGTAATTGCCCTCCTCAAGGACACATTTCTAAGCCTTAATGATATAGTTACACCTTATAATAACTCCCATTTCTATAGCTCTTGAAGGTTTACAAGACTGTGGATAGGCTTTAGATAATAACACAGACATTTATATAGCTCCTTAAAGTTTCCAAAGTATTTAACCCTCATTTGAGTCTGAAACAATTTGAGTCTATAAGGTAAGGACTATAGGCCTTATAATATCCATTATGTAGCTGAGGAAACTAGGACCAAGAACGATTAAATGATTTGCCTATCATCACCAAACTAATACATTTCTTTCTTTTGAACAACTATTTATTCATTTATTTTTATTTATTTTCCCAAGTATTTGTTATATTTCTTCCTTCTATCCTCGATTAAATAATAAAAAAGTCTGAAAAATAAAACCCTCATAACACATATGCATAGTCCAGAAAAACAACTCCCACATTGACCATGTCCAGAAAGATATTTTTCAATGTGCATTTTAAATCCATCATCTCTTTGACAGGTGAGGGAAGCCACATTTCATTTTCAGTCCTTTGGACTCATGGTTTATCATTAAATTGGTCAGATTTCTCAAGTCTTTCAAGATTATTTTTCTCAACAGTGTTATTATCATTGTACAAATTGTTCTCTTGCCTCTGCTTATTTCACTCTGCATTAAGTTCATAGAGGTCTTCTCAGTTTCCTCTGAAATGATCCATTTTATTATTTATTGTATCATAATAATATTCTATTACATTAATATGCCATAATTTCTTTTGCTATTTCCCGACAGGTGAACAACCCTTTAGTTTCCAATTTTACAAAAAAAAGCCATAATTAAATTTTTTGTTCATTTCTCTTTGGGAGTATAGTATTTATATAGTTGGGTCAAAGGGGATGCACAGTTTAGGAACTTTTACAGCATAGTTCCAAATTCTTTCTTGAATTGCTGGGCCAATTCATAGTTCTACCAGGAGTACATATACCCAGATTCTCACAGTTCCTCTAACATTTGTCATTTTCCCCACTCTGCTAGGTATGAGGTAAACTCTCAGAATTGTTTTAATTTGAATTTACTGTGAAAAGAAGCTCCAAATGACTAATAATAAAAGAAATGTAAATCAAAACAAATCACACTCAGCAAAATGATAAAACTGGCAAAATGTAGAAATAGTCATTGATGGAGGGACTGTGGGAAGACTGAAGCATTTGTGCATTGTTGGTAGAGCTCTGAATCTGTATAACCCATTCTAGAAAGCAATTTGGAATTATGCAAATAAAATTACTAAAATGTCCATACCTTTTGACTCAGAAATTTTACTACAAGACATAAATTTCAAGTAAGTCATTGGGAATAAAAATAAAAAAAAAAAAAAAACTCCTATATAACATCAAAATATTGAAAACAGCATTCATGTAGTAGCAAAGATCCGAGAACAAATCAGATGCCCAATGATTATAAAATACTGAACAAATTGTGCTATGTGAATAACAAGGGACATTACAGTGCTATAAGAAATGATGAATACGATGCATACAAAGAATCATGGGAAAAGTTATATGATCTGATGCAGAGTGAACATGGACAGTATACAGAATGACTATAATGTTATAACAGGGAAGAATAAGAACTGTAAAATAATCAAAAACGAAGGCTGTGAATTTGTAAAGAACAAATTTGATTCCAAAGAAGAGACAAGAAAAGACCTGTATCATCCCTCTCCTTTGCAGAGAAGTGAGGTCCATGAGGAGACATCACTGCAGACATTTTCAAATTTCTTGGTATAGCGATCTTTCTTTCTGAATTTTTCTTTAAAAATATTGCTTTTATGAAATGGCTTTCTGGGAGCAGGTAGGTGAGGTACTGGGAGGAAATTCTAGTTATATAAAAACAAATAATATAAATAAGATACATTTTTAGAATTTGAATTTTTGTAGTTAGTGATTTGGAATGTTCATTTTCATATGATTTTTGAGAGAGATGGTAAGTTTCAAAGGCAGAATTTTAAAATAGATCTTTTCTGATTTTCCAATCACATTCATTCTGCCTGGCTGACCCCAATGGAAGGAGAGCACATTCAGTTCTGTTCAATCCAATCCCCAAGCCCCTAACCTCACTGTTGCTTTGGAGAGGAGGAGGTACTCATTTAAATAATCATGTCTTTGCATTTGGAGTTTAGCCAGTGGGAACGAATGGGCAATGGAACAATTGTGTCGTCTGGGGGTCCTGGTATATTTGTCATTTCTCCAGATGCCATTCAGTCTATCCAGGTTCACCTTTTATCCCCTTCATTCCTAAAAAGTTTTTTCTGAGAACCCGAGAGACATCTAAACCATACATTTTGGCCTGGGTTCTCACTGGGCAGGCCTCTGGCTGTGTCTCCTTATGGGGAGTTTCTATAGTTGGATTCCACCATATGGCTGGCGGGTTTCTTTTCCAGAAAGTTAGGGGTGTAAATGTGCTATAAATATACATATTTTAAAAATTGAATAAAAGTCCTTCCCAGAAAGGAACGCTGTTTCTTATGAGCAAAGACACCTGGTGTAAGTAGGTTACATCTCAGTTCTGTTGAATCTCAAATACTTTTTTGTGCTGTCAGTCTATCAGGAATGGGGGTACCATGTACAAATCCTGCTGGGTACCCAGAGATATTGCTCTGAAGCTCTGAGAAAGTTATCTAGTAATTGGCCAAAAGGGGAGAAGACCTTTTACTACTAATCATCTACTAAGAAGAGGACTTGTGCTTTTTTTTTCCTTTCCTCTTTACTCATCCAAGCTGGAAACTTTGACATCCTCCATTCTTTAGTCTTGTGCCTGTCATTGAGTGTGATCAGGTCCTATTGATTCCACTTTTGCAACTTCTCTTTTCAGTGCCCTTATCTCCACTTCAAGCTTCTCACAGCTCCTCCAACATTTGTCATTTTTTCCACTCTGATGGGTAGGAGGTAAAACCTCAGAATTGCTTTAATTTGAGTTTTCCATGAAAGAAAGCTCCAAATGACTAATAATAAAAGAAATATAAATCAAAACAAGCTTTTATCCCCTCTTGCCTGGTCTACTATAATCTCCCGGCCTCTCTGCTTCTAGTCTCTCTCTTCTTTGTCCAATTGATATTCTTGAAATCTGGGTTTGACCATATTATTCTCTTGTCTAAGTAGAGTATTGGCCTTCCATTGGCTCAAGGGTAAAATATAAGCTCTTCTGGTGGGCACTTAAAAGTTTTCTAATCTGGCTCCCTCCAGTCCTTCCAGATGGATTTCATATTTCTTTTTTACATCCTCCACTTTACAGTCTAACTGACCTACTTACTATATTCCTTATAGTTGGAAATGCATCTCCTATGTCTATGCCTTTCTATAGACTTCCCTTTAAGCTTTTCTGAAATGTTCTCCCTCCTATAACCAAGTTCTCTTAGAATTTCTAACTTCCTTCAAGGCTCAGTTTAAGTGCTTTTTCCTCTGTCCCAAAGACTTTTCTGATTTTTTTCAGTTTTCAATGCTTTTCCCTCAAAAATTTGTATTTACTTGGTGTATATAATTTGCACTTGCTCATCTTTTTTTAATATTCCTAGAAACATGGCCTTGTATACAGGCGGTGCTTAATAAATGTTTGTTGAAGTGACCATTTTCCAGAGAATCAATATCCTAGAGAGTATCACTGCAGTGACTTACAGTAACAACCTGGCTCTCCTCATCTGGCTGCTTTTGATTTGTCTTTCAGAGTACACGGTGATCAATGAAGCCTGTCCTGGGGCCGAATGGAACATCATGTGTCGGGAGTGCTGTGAGTATGACCAGATCGAGTGTGTGTGCCCAGGGAAGAAAGAAGTCGTTGGCTACACGATCCCCTGCTGCCGGAACGAGGAGAATGAGTGCGACTCCTGTCTGATTCACCCAGGTGAGTGAGTTACACAGGTCTCTTCTTTCACTGGGACATCCCTGGACTGAAAACTGGACATTGGAATCATGGGCCCTTATCAAAAACATGATTGCCCCCTGGTGGTGACATGCCCTAACCCCAAGAAGACACAGACTCAGACTCCAGGTTAGGAAGTTATCTCCCTCTCATCTAACTCATCTGAAGACTAAGTTTCAGACACATCATTTCCCACTATGATTATGAGTCTTTCCCACCTTCTCCTGGATCCACAGCTAGCAGGAACCCGAGAGGCCATCTCATGCAACAGTCTCATTTTACAGATGTGGAAACTGAGGCTCAGGGAGCTTAAAACACGTGATTGAGGTTACATAGGTAGCAAAGGACAGAGATTTAAATCTAGAGCATTTGATTCTAAATTAATGATTTATTTTTTGGGCATTTCCAGTAAGTGGGTTTCCTCTTAATTAACACGTGAATCGTTTGCCCTGGTCTGGTTCAATCAAAGTAACAGGAGAAAGTGAGAATACATGCTGGTGGTCCTAGTGGTCTTCTAGGAGCCCACCATCATGTATTGGGACAAAGTTGGAAGATGTCAGTGCTTTTGCCCCCTCCTCACTCAGCATCCTTGGGCAAAATCGCATTTACCCAGGTTAGTTATGGCTCTTATTTTTAGTGCAGACAGAAACCCATTCCTTCCTTGACATTTCCACAGACATCTTTTTTTAAAATTCTTCCATATGGAAGTTTTAACGCTCTCAACATCTGAATCTTGGGCTGCCTGAAACTGAAGGGCAGCATTCTCCTGGGGAGAACCCAGAGATTTTCAAATGTATTTTCCAGACACCAAAGGCTCAAGAGAACTCAGAAGAATCCTTCTGACATTTTTGGAATTTCTCCCAAAGTTAAGTACCAATTTATGACAAGAGGCCCATAGTGGAGACCATTGCATAGATCGGATGGTCTTCCTGAGATGAAGAGGCAAACTAAGAGCATGAAGTCATCAGTACCTAGGGATAATCTTCATTTTACAAAGGGAGAAACTGAGGGTCAGAGAAATGAAATGATGTAGGCTCATAGATTTGAGATTGGAAAGAACCTTAGAGATCTTCTAATCTAATCCTCTCCTTTTACTGAAGAAAAAACAGGACCACAAATGTGAGTAACTTACTAAGATCACACAGTCAAGAACAGGGAGAGCTAAAATTTGAATTCCTCTGATTCCAAAATCTAAAGTTCTTTCATTGTTCAGCACTTATTTATTAGCTGAAATTCACTTCCACTAGAACCATGATTCACTTCCCCCGGGGAAAAATGGATATAAGGCAACTGTGCTTCTCTAGGAATAAGAAGAAAGTGTTTTTTAGTACTTAGCACCCAGATCTTTCCAGGAAGTGATAAGTATAAATAAAGATGTAGCTACAGATATAGAAATAGAAATGATGACAGAGAGGTTAACATTAGATATAGATTAGAGAGATTTATGTATAGATAGATTTTATATTTATATATATATATGTATGATTTAGCTATAGATTAGATAGATGTGATTAAATATAGATAGATATAGATACGTTTGATTTAGTTATAGATTAGATAGATGTGAATATAGATTGTATATAGATAAGGATGATTTAGTTATAGATTAGATGGATATGGTTTAATTATAAATATAAATTAGATATAGATGCTATAGATGTAGCATCTATAGGTAGTTTATATCCATATGATATTAGTTTTGGAAATCTATATGTATATATATATGCATATATCACATATAAAGCTATGTATCTCTGTATATGTATATATACTACATCTATAGCTATATCTATAGAAAGTACATATATCCATAGGCATATATCTTTAGATAGGTAAATAAGTGTGTGATGCATTTGCATATATTAGCAAGTATTGCCAATATAATTTCACACTATGCAACGGTAAACAGCAGAGTGTTAGATTGAAAGTCAGAGGATGTGGGTTTGAATCCTAACTTGGCTATTTCTGTGAACTTAGACATGGCCTTTAACTCCCTTGGGTTCCAGTTTTCTTCATCTATAAAATGAAACCATTGGACTCAATCATGTCTAAGATCCTTCTGGCTTGAAATTTTGTCATTTGCATGCATTGTTTACAAAAGGGAAGGGATTGTCAAATGCCCATGTTCAAAGGGGCCTCATCTATGATGATCAGAATTTTACTTTTTCTTCCAAATTCAGCTCAGGTATTAACTAATTCTTAATAATAATTTAATAATTTCTTGGGAGGCCCTTTCAAAGTATCAGTCACTTTCATATGTTCAAATGGATCTTTGATTTCATTGATATAAGAATTCCTTCAGCTTAAATGCTGAGTACAAGAAAAAATCTTGGAATCAACAGGAGCTATTCCTATGAATCTAGTTCAACCCAGACAACATTAACCAAGGACTTACTATGAGGGAAAAGGCACTACAAAACCAGCATCTCTCTCTCGAGCATCAGTTTCTCCCTTTATCAAATAAGGTTATTGGACTAGAAGCCCATTAAGCTTTCATCTCTACATGTGACTGAGGATTTCCTTCTTTAATCTACTCACCCAGAGGTCATCCACATTCACCAGGTGACCTCTCTTAGGAAACTCTTCCTGATAGTAAATTATTCTCTTCTTCCCTCCTTCTCTCCTCTCTCCCCTCTCCCCTCTCCCCTCTCCTCTCTCCTCTCTCCTCTCTCTCCTCTCTCCCCTCTCTCCTCTCTCCTCTCTCCCCTCTCCCCCCTCCTCCCTCCCCCCCCCCTCTCTCTCTCTCTCTCTCTCTCTCTCTCTCTCTCTCTCTCTCTCTCTCTCTCTCCCTCCCTCCCTCCCTCCCTCCCTCCCTCCCTCCCTCCCTCCCTCCCTTCACCAACTCTGTCTCCCCCTCCTGTCTGTCTGTCTTTCTCACATCACACATGACCTCTTCCTTAATGAGTCTTTCTTGAATGTGTTCCAGGTTGTACCATCTTTGAGAACTGTAAGAGCTGCCGCAATGGCTCCTGGGGGGGCTCTCTGGACGACTTCTATGTGAAGGGATTCTACTGTGCTGAATGTCGAGGAGGCTGGTATGGAGGGGATTGTATGAGTAAGTACTCCGTGATAGCTGGAGCTCTCTTTCCTCTATTTTCCCCCAGCAAGACTGATTTTGGTCCCTTGCGTCTAGGGCACTGGGATGAATAATCAGAAAGGTCAGAGGCTTTTCAAGGTTTGCTGTAGCAGAGAGCCTCAGAACTCTGAGAGATGGTAGAGATCACCAAGTCATGTGGTTTGGTGGAAATAGTGGTGGCTATGGGTTCAAATCCTCATTCTGCCATTGACTATCCATGCTACCTTCAATAAGTCCCTCATCTCTCTCTCGAGCATCAGTTTCTCCCTTTATCAAATAAGGTTATTGGACTAGAAATCCATTAAGCTTTCATCTCTACATGTGACTGAGGATTTCCTTCTTTAATGCACTCGCCCAGAGGTCATCCACATTCTCCAGGTGACATCTCATAGGAAACTCTTCCTGATAGTAACTCCCTCTTATATCTACCCTTTATTCCTGTGGCTTCCCTGCAGACTCATGTATAACACGTATAATCCTTTTTCATGTGGTAGTCCTTGGAGTATAACCATCATGTCCTTTTCTAAATCTTCCTTTCCCTCGGCTTAATAGGCTCAGTTTCTTTTTATAGAGCCATAGTTTAGACCACACCATCAAGCCATCCTTCATTTTTCAGAAGTGGAAACTGAGGCTCAGTTACTTACCGCAGGTCCTGTAATCTTAATGTGTTTGAATATCTGCTGTGGAGCCATGTGATCTAGCTGCTGTGCCCTGGACTACCACAGAGCAGAAAGTGGGCAACATACATATTACCCACATCTTAAAGAGGGAAAACTTAGAGGAACCGAGGAAACAGAACAGCTCTAGTTTTGTTATTTATTATCACCAATTAACAAGTATTTCTTAACCATCTCCTATATCCCAAGGATTAACAGACATTGGAAATATAAACAGTTCCTGTCCTCAAGGAAACTTTATTCTATTAAAAGAAATATATGTGTATGTATATGTCTACATACATACACACATATAAATATATAAAATACATACAAAGGAAATGCAAAGTAATCTTCATTTCACTTCTCAGTAAACATTTATTAAGCACCCATGCAGCAGGCACTTGCTAAATACTGTGGTTACAAAAAGGCACAAGATGGGCCTGCACTTGAGCTTACAGACTAATGGGAGAGACAAGCTGCAAAGGAATATGCACAACAAGCTGCATATGGGATAAATAGGAAATAATTAAGAAAGGGAAAACATTGGAAGTAAGAGGTATTAAGGAAGTCTGGCTGTAGAAAGTGGGATTTTAGTTAGGTCTTCAAGGAAGCTAGGAAGGTCAGTAGTCAGAATGGAGAGCATTTTAGGCACGGGATACAGTTAATAGGTAATTATAGGGTAAAGGAGACATTCTCAGTTGGAAATGGAGTAAGGTGGGTGTAAAAGGTTTGAAAAGTCGGTAAGGACACAAGGGATTCTCCAAAAGGCAGGACAGAGTATTCCGGGCTGAGGAGATGAGGGATGTAATCTCAGTGTGTGAGGAACATCAGGAAGCACAACTGGATTGTAGAGTCCATGAATGAAGAGGAACGATGCTCTCCCTGAAGCTGTTTTCTCATCTGTAAAACAGAAGAATGGGCTAGATATTCTTTCAGCTCATCACTTCTAAATTTCCAGGAAACTTATTTCTCTCAGCTTGTAAATGCTGAGTGTTCTTAGCGCTAAATATGTGAATAGCAGCCATCCTTCACAGCAGCCCGGCTGAGAACATCCTATGGGACACGGGAGCTCTTTGTGAGGGAGGACATTGTTAAACCATTCTTTTTAATGCCCCCTTCTGGTTCTGCACTGTCCTCACACTAGAATTCTTAATGGACCATGTGATATTTAGTGACCGATGAGAACAACCGCTTCAAGGTTTACAAAGAACTTTCTCAGAGCAATTGAGAGCAGTGGGCAGGGCAAATATTATCTCCATTTATAGCTGGGGAAATGAAGTAATAGGGTTAGACCCAGAAGGCACCTAAGAAGTCTGATATTCCAACCCTGCTTGTGACAGATTGGGAAAACAAGGCATCCGGGAGAGAAATGGGGTCGTAGAAAATAATGTAGGGCAGACATTGAATGCAGTTCCGGAGGAGGAAACTGAAGACCAGAAATGTTGCGTCACACAGGGAGTAAGTGGAGGGCCCGCTCCTGGCTCCAAATGCACAGCTTTTCCCATCGGGCCGCCTGGTCTCTCAGATGTCAGGAGCACACAGAAAGGCACCACATCTTTCTGACTCTCAGACCAGTGATCTTTCTGTTTTACCAGAGACTGGAAAGGAAAGCTGCAGGGAAGCTTGGGGATCCGCTGGTCTACATTTTAATACATCAGATGCCAGGAGAAACTCTCCCCAAACGCATTAGATAGTTGCTTGGTTTTAGAGAGACAGAGAGAGAGACAGAGAGATTCGGAAAAAAAGAGGAGAATAAACAGAGGTGAAGCAGGAGGTACACAGAGACAGAGAAATGAAGAGAGACAGACAGAGACAGAGACACAGAGAGACAGAGAGACAGAGAGAGAGAGAGAGAGAGAGAGAGAGAGAGAGAGAGAGACAGAGAGAGAGACAGAGAGACAGAGAGAGAGAGAGACAGAGACAGAGACACAGAGAGAGATAGAGACACAGAGAGAGACAGAGACACAGAGAAAGAGATAGAAAGAAGAGAGACAGACAGAAACAGAAAGAGAGATGGAGAATGACAGTGAGAGACAGAGACAGAGACAAAGACACAGAGAGAGAAATGAAAAGAGAGAGATAGAAATGGAGGGAGAGACAGAGATAAGCAGAGAGACAGAGACAGACAGGGCAGGGGGAAGAGTTCAGCAAAATTAAGCAAAAGCTACCCCCTCCCACACCTCTGCAAATTCAAACCAAAGTACAATTTCGGGGCCAAACTCTATAGCCACGCAGCTTTCTGTTTCAGTCTTCTCACTTGAATTATTTCGGCCTTTATGTCGACTGGTTTCTGATTCTGTGACAACTTTCTATACTTTGTGGCAAAATGGCTTCTTTCAGCAGAAGCCCCCAACTCAGCATGTACCGCAGAGGGGAACAAGGACCTATTGAGAGGGTAAACTGCGTCACTTTGATCATTTAGCCACTAGATGGCGCCCTGAGCAGTCCTTTCAGAGAGCAGCTGGACAAGTGGCGATCCCATTAAATCCTTGCCCACTTCTGTTAGTCACACTAGTGATCATGTTTTTCTTCTAGAAAGTAGAAATCAAAATGGAAAAGAGATGTCAAAATTATGTTAATCCCTTTGCAGTCTCAACCCAACTAACAGAAAACTTCCTTTCTCCTTCTTTCCTTCCTTCCTTCCTCTCTCTTTCCTTCCTTCCTTCCTTCCTTCCTTCCTTCCTTCCTTCCTTCCTTCCTTCCTTCCTTCCTTCCTTCCTTCCTTCCTTTGTTCTTTCCCTCCCTCCCTCCTTCCTTCCTTCCTTTCTTCCTTCCTTTGTTCTTTCCCTCCCTCCTTCCTTCCTTCCTTCCTTCCTTTCCTTCCTTCCTTCCTTCCTTCCTTCCTTCCTTCCTTCCCTCCTTCCTTCCTTTTCTTTCTCTCTCTCTCTCTTCCCCCCCTCAAAAATTAGATTTTTGAGCCAATAGACATAAGTTCATCATCTGGTTCTTCTTCTTATTTTCCTTTTGATCTTAGGTAAATCACAATCTTTCTGACCATTGGTTTTAATCTCTAAATGAGTGCAATGGACTAGATTGTTTTTCAGTCTCTTGTGACTCACGAAACTAAAACTCACAAAATTTTGCTAATTTTTAAAATTCTACCATTATTAAAACCTCATTCCTTGGGCCATAAAATTTTCCCCTACTGAAAGACAAATGTTCCCAGGAGTTGCACATGAGTTTATAAAACCCTTTATGGTTGCTGGCTAAGGAGGTTTGGATGGAAATGGTGGAAGAGCATTGTGATGGAGTCAGTAGGGATCTAGGGAATGGGAAGGAGCACTAGGAGAAAGCGAAAGGTCAGAATTCACAGATAGCAATGATCACTTTGCCCGAATCTAACCCTGTTGTTATTGTCCTGGTCATGTTTCTGAGATTCTAATAACCGGGCCACTTTCCATTTGCTCATTTTGGCCTCTCTACCACCACAGCAGATTGCCTCCTGGTGGATGCAGCTGAGTAAAGTTTGTTAATAATATTGAATCATAGCTGCTGTGGTGGGGATTTCATTTTCCTAGAGAAAGATAATTACTTCCCTCTTGAACCTCAGATCACCCAGTATAGCCTAAGAAAGTAACATGAGTCAAGTGATGGAATATTTCAGTGCCATGTGAAATCCCAGAAAATCCAGGAGGGACAGGAACTGAATTCTAAAGTCAAGTCCATGTTTTCCCCTTAAAATGCTTGGCCTAGAAAAAGAAAGAACTATTTCTGACCTAATGGACCTACACTTATTTAACTTGGACCTGACACTGGATTTTTATCTTCCCTAAAGGGAAGAAGACTGGGTAAGAGAGAGCAGCAGAATGATATGAAAAACCACACCTCTAGCTTCATATTGAGCTATTGCTGATTCTCAAGATCCTTCAGGGACCCTTAAGACTCAGAAATCAACCCAAAAATGATTTGGGGTTTATGAGGAAAGATAACAGGAGAGATTTGCCCATTGTCCAAGAGATGACTAAAGATCTGGAAGAGGGAATCATGACCAATGTCTAAAAATATTCGCAGAGCCTGAACATGAAGCAGAGAGAAGATTGATATGGCCAACTCCAAGAGTCAGAGCCAAGAATGATGGGAATGAGATGAAGAGGGAAGGAGGGGGGAGAGAGGAGAGAGAGAGACAGACAGAGAAAGACAGAGACAGACAGACAGACAGACACAGAGACAGGCAGCAGAGAGAGAGACACGCACAGAGGGAGAGGGAGAAAGAAAAGAGAGACAGACAGACAGACAGACAGAGACAGAAAAGAGACAGAGACAAACACACAGAGAGAGGAAGACATATAAACAGAGAGACAGGGAGTGGGGATAGAGGGAGAATAAAAGAGAATAAGAGCAACCTTGACTAATGGAACTGAAGGCTATTGGCTTGTGGATTGGTGTCCCTCCCCCAGGGAGGCTCAGAAACCCACTGATTGAGCCATTGAAAAGGGGCTCATCTTGCTCCGGGTTCCTGTCCTTGGAGCCATGAGGGTCTCCAGTCTCATCCATCTGGGCTGCTGGAGGAGGCTTTCCTCATGAGCTTGAGGAAAAGAAGCAAGAAGCCTGAAAGTGATTCTTAAACTCTGGTTCCTCCACAGTGGACAAAGAGAACAAGACAGGAGTACGTGCACATGGCTACCTAGTGCAGGCAGACATGTATACGGATGCACATATCCTGGGTAGAATTGTGCTTGTGTCTGCACATGTGAACACTTGTTCTCATGTGAGTCGTTCATCTGTCTGTGTGTGCAGTGCCACCATGTGCACTTGTGAGTGCGTGCTAATGCAAATGTGTGTGTTCCTTGTACATATGAACCTATTGCATTGTACACAGCAGCACGTCTGTGCATGTTGTGCATGGTCCTTTCATTATAATAATAATAATTGTTAATATTATTATTATTAACTGAGGCAATTGGGATTAAGTGACTTGTCCAGGATCACACAGCATCTGAGGCTAGATCTGAACTTAAGTCCTCCTGACCTCAGGGCTGGTGTTCTATCCACTGTACCACCTAGCTGCTCCTTCCCTTATTATTTTTAAATTCACACTCTCCTCAGATTTGGATATGGATATATGCATAGATATTATAGGAATAAAATGAGCATTTTTGGAATACCTACTATGTGTCAGGCCCTGTGCTAAGAGCTTTTCAGACAGCTTGTTTTCTTCTCACAACAGGTGCTATTAATACCTGGAGGAAATCCAGGAAAACAAGTTAAGTGACTTTCCTAGGAAAGAACAAGTGGGAAGTATCTGAGGCTGAATTTGAACTTAGGCTCAGAGGCCTATCTATAGATAGATAAATGAATAAATAAAGGGAGGGAAGGAGGTTGGGAACTAAAAACTCATATATGTGTGTTGAAGGAGGTTGGGAACTAAAAACTCATATATGTGTGTTGTATATGTGTATTAATCCATATATACTCATACAAGTACATATGTATGAATATTGTATATATTATGTATGTAGAGTAATACACTTATATATTATATATATATATATTATGTACACATATATACATTATATATACATGCTCATACAAGTACATATGTATGAATATTGTATATATTATGTGTATATATTAATACATTTATATATTTTATATATACATTATACACACATATATACATACTCAAACAAGTACATATGTATGAATATTGTGTATATGTATATATATATAAATACATTCATATGTATTCTATTATATTATATAAATTTATATTTATATGTTATACATATATACATTATATACACATACTCATACAAGTATATATGTATGAGTGTTGTGTGTATGTTCTGTGTATATATATTAATACATATGTACATCTTATGTATAATACTCATACAAGTATTGTATGTGTTGTGTGTATGTATATTAATACATATACATATATTTATATATACATACTTATACAAATATATAAGTACTGTATGTGTTTTACATGTGTGTATGTATATGTACACATGCATACTGTTTCTATTTGTATCTCGTGTTTTATATATACACTAAGAGCCTAATAAATACTCCTTCCTTCATTCATATATTCATATATATACTTACACCCATAAATATGTGTATGTAGGAAGAAATATCTCCAGAAGAGCAATTAGCAGTGTGTGTTTGTGTGTGTGAAAATCCTTTGATATCTGAGAAATATTATTAAGGAATTCTTACAGCCTACTAGATTTAGAAAGTTCCAGTTAATTTATGGAGATTCCAAGGCACCTTGCCCTGGACCAGAGCCGGTCGTTATTGACTGTTTCTTCTTGAGTCCAACCTTTGTACCACTTCCCTCCTTCCACTGAGGACTTGGCTCTCCTCCCAGTCTCCTAGGTTCACTATCTCCTTGATTCTTCAATTTCCCATCATAGTCTGTTAGTTTCCCATTCTTATTTCCCATTTTTATCGATTGTGCCTTCACAAGGCTCACAATTATCCTCTCTTGCCATTCCCACAGTCTTTGCTGTGAATGAATGACAAAGTGTCCATTAGGTTATATTATGTGCCAAGCATTGACGTTCTAGTGGGACGTTCTTTTCTCTGGAAGAGCTCACCTACTAAGTGAGGAAGACAACATCTAAAAGAAAGCTCAGCAGCTGAGCAAAATCCTGGAAGCCCCAAGGGCACGGACAGTGCTCAGGGGACAAAGCAGACAGGAGGCTCTGGTGGTAATCCATCTCCTCAGAGGGAGCAGAATTGTTAATCCTCATGTCATTCAAACCATAGGAGCAGTCAAACACCCTAGTCAAGGGAAAAGAGAAAGAGGTAGGCCATCCTTCCTGCCCCACCATCCTACGTGGCTTCTAGGCCGCCCAAGCCAGAGAAGGTTAGGAACACTAGGGGGGACGGTGACCAGCCCTTTCCTGGACTATTTTAATAGTCTCCTAATTGTTCTCTGTTTCAGTCCATCTCTTCAATCCATTTACCACATAACTTCCAAATAGGTATTCCTAAAACACGCATTTGATCATATCACTTCCGTTGTCCCCAGTTTTCAGAGACCATTCCAGGATAAAATGGAAAATCCTCAGACTGACATGGAAAACCCCTAGCACAGTGCCATAATAGAAGACACTTTTAAATACTGATTGAGTGATTGATCATCTGTCTCCCAACTACCTTTTTAGTCCTATTTCATATTCTGTCTCTTCTTTTATTTTATTTTTAGTCAAATTAATCAAGTAGTTGTTTGGGATGTGCAAAGTGTATTTCCTACCTCCAAACCTTTGTCCAGATGGTCACTTATATTTTCAATGGATTCCCTTTTCACCCTTCCCTTGTGGAACCCCTTGCTTATCCAAAGGGAAGCTTACCCATCACTCTCTCTGCTTATCCCACGCTTGACAATAATCTGTGCTACCTGGTATACTCTCAGCATCTCTTCATCCAAGTACAATTAGCTGCAGCATGATACAAAACTGGATTTGAAGGTAGAAGACCTCATTTTAGGACCTGCCTTTACTATTTACTTACAAACTCTGAGACTTTGGTCAGGGTGACCTTTCTGGATTTGTCTGCTGCTTTGTAGTAGAATTTAGTGACTCCTAAAGTGGCTCCTAACTTTAAATCTAGGCTCCTTTGTTCAATGCTTTGTTTACGGGATAGAATTCTGGATTTAGATGGAAGAACTGAATTCAAATCCTGCCTCAGGTAACTACTGTTATTGCAGCTGTGTGATACAGACTATAGAGAAATGGGCTTGAAGTCAGGAAGCTCTGAATTTAAATCTGATCTAAAATTTTATTAACTATTAATCCTTAGCCTCAGTTTCCTCATCTATAATTTGGAAATAATCACAGAATTTAATTCATAGAGTTATCTTGGAGATAAATATTTTATTTATAAAATAACATTTCTACATTAAATATTACAGTAATATTTATCAATTTTATCAATATTTGTAAAATGATAATTGTAAAACTTTGTAAACATTAATGCATTGTATAATGCTGAGTGTTATTATTATTATTATTATTAATTTTATTTGCTTAGAAGAATATCAACTCCTTGAAAGCAAGGACTTTTTTTTTTATTTCTAATTTTGTATCACCAGCATCTAGTATAATGACTGCTATGCAGTAGGTACTAAATAATGATTGTTGAATGGAATTAGATTAAAAGAATAACTTGTTTTAATGCACCAAATCAGGTATATTTCCAAGCTGCTGAAATGATCTGAGTTTGAGCTCCAGATGGTGTCTCTATGCCCACGCTAGTTCTGGACTGAAGTGGCTGTTTTTGCCAATTCATGTGTCTAATGATGAATGCTATTAAAACCACAGCAAAAAGAAAGAGACCTTGGTCAATATGTGGGTCAGTTTAGTCAAAATGGTTAAATTCAGTAAAGGAGACAAAATTAATCATTTTAGTTTAAAAATGGCTAAACTGGTGGTGGGAAAATAATGGAGTAGGATTTCTGCAATGATCTGCTATTGAGTTTGCATCTCCCAGAAGTCAGTGTTAAGCCAAGTGCATGGCCTCTTTAGTAGGCCATTTTAACTTGTCTTTGGAAAGGGAGAACATCTCATTAGTAGTCAGATTGTGCTGGACTGGACTTAGCCACTTGTGGAGAAAATGAAGTTTCTATCCAGTTCCCAGCCTTCCTATTGTACCTTCAGTATTGATTGCTAATCAGGGGTCCTGGACGTGTCTCCCTTGTCATTGTTCCCTTTCCTGTGGCAGCATTGCTCCAATTAATCCAGTTTTCCCGAACAGAGATGAGATGACATTTTCTACTCTCTACTCTCCCAGAATAGAATGCAAACTCAAGGGCGGACTGCTGCATTTTAGTCTCTCTCTCTCTCATGTGTGTGTGTGTGTGTGTGTGTGTGTGTGTGTGTGTGAGAGAGAGAGAGAGAGAGAGAGAGACAGAGAGAGAGACAGAGAGACAGAGAGAGAAAGAAAGAGAGAGAGAGAGAGAGAGAGAGAGAGAGAGAGAGAGAGAGAGAGAGAGAGACAGACAGACAGACAGACAGACATGGAGACAAAAAGACAGAGACAGAAAAACATTGAGAGGGGGAAGGAGGGAAGGAAGGAAGAAGGGAAGGAGAGAAGGATAGAAGGAGAGAAGGAGAGGAGAGGAGAGGAGAGGAGAGGAGAGGAGAGGAGAGGAGAGGAGAGGAGAGGAGAGGAGAGGAGAGAGAGAGAGAGAGAGAGAGAGAGAGAGAGAGAGAGAGAGAGAGAGAGAGAGAATATAGAATAGAGCTTTGAACACAGCAGGTGCTTAATAATGCTTAATGAATAAATCCTTGGATTATTCTCTCTTTAACACTGAATGTTTACTGGGTTGTAGAATTCAAACTTAATTCATCTATGTCTTTCTAGAAGATACTCCTAAATGAGAAAAAGTCAAACAACCCCCAAAACAAGAATTGAAGTTGACTTTTTAATTCTCTTCAAATTCCATCCAGTCTAACCGATTTTCTTTTCTAAAAATTCCTGGGGGGTATGGATATTTTTTACCCTTTTCTTTTTGAGAAAGAAGATGTAAAAATACTCTGCAGAAGTGTTTTATGTCTCTCTGTCTCCCTTTTTTTCTCACCCAAAGGAAGAGAGAATCAAAATCTTGCTGATTGCTGTGGGCGTAAACTAGTGTCGGGAACCTTTCCAGCACTCCAGTTGTTTTGGAAAGAGAGGCGGGATGAGCACTTTTTGATTTGTATCAGGGAGGGAAGATGTTGGGCTATCCCTCTTCCTTGGGACTAGAGGATGTGTGCAGGATGTAAGAGCAAGGGGAGTCTGTCCTTCTCGCTCCAGAAAGCCTCCCCCCTTTCTAAAGCAAGCGGTCATTGGTAAATCTGAGCATGTCCCTCCAAGGCACTTCTCCAAGAGTTCCCTTCAGACTTAGGACCACCTGCTTGGTTGGCCACTGGTACTTCCTTGGCAAGGACACACAGGCTGTTTTCACTGTTCGGCTCTCAACAGAAAGGTGGTTAGTGTGCCCTCCCCCTCCATGTTCAGGGCTCCCCAAACTCCTGACCTTTCCCGTCCCTTGAAGAAGGAAGGAGGGGACAAACAGAACTAAAGGAGCCCCGTTGTCCAAAATCAAAATAAAAGGGAAACTCTCTCTGAGTAAATCACCAACCCCCTCCACAAACATACCTCGTGGTCTCCACCATCCAACACCCTCTTGCATCCAGCCCATTTCCAAGAAGTAGCTTTTGTCTCGGTTTGCTTGGAAGCTGCCACCGATCCTGGGGCCAGGCCTTTCCTTCCCTTCAGTGTGGGAAGGAGGATTGTGGTAGGCTTAGGAATCAAAGCTGCATCTTAATGATATGGGCAAGGGTAGCGATATTATGGAAGAAAGAAAGCCAGATTTAGAGACAAGAGATCCTAGGTTTCATTGCCCCCCTCACTCATCCTATACTTCCACTCACCCAGGTTCCTTGGAGCCATTTTCAACTTCACATTCTCCTTCACCTCCCACACCCAAGCAGCAGGCACATCTTGGAGTTTCTACCCCCACATCGCCTCTCATCTGTTCCATTTTCTCTATTTCCACGTCCCCTGCCCTAAAACAGAATTTAGTTGGAAGGAACCTCAGTGGTCGATAAGTTCAATATATACCTTAAAAAATCCCCATGATGGCACAGTTAATAAGCAGCTGTCCAAGGTCTACTTAAACATATCCCACAAGAAGGACCCACCAAACCATTCTGTTCTTGGATCTGATGTCAAATCTTTATTCGCTTCTTTGCCTCATTCCCTCTTGTTTGGATTTCTGCAATGGTCCATTCCTGGATTTGGGGGACGCAGGGGATTCTGAAGGATGTAGCCTTGTGTCTTGAAGGGCCAAAGTGGAAAATATTCCTAACTCATAGAAAAAAAATAAATAAGAGAACACATATCAAAGTTTATCCAAATTCTGATTTGACAAATGAGGAAACTGAGGTCCAGAGAGGCTGAAATCCCCAAGATTACCTAAGTAGAAGCAAGTGGTCTGGCTCTCTTTTCCCCATGTCTCTGTTTCTAGTAGATTTACAAAGACAGTTGGGGAGTGTGGACTTGGGCTCTGAGGGAGCTTCCAGTTTCTAAGGGGGCCCAAAGTATCCAAGAAGCATTTTTCTTGTTTTGTCCCTCGTGTGGCATCTCATTTTACAAGCTCCACAATAGGCAGGGGAGGAATGATGGATGTGATTTGTCCAGGGAGAGGGAAAGGGAGAAAATGAGTTTTGTTTTTAATGAGGATGTTCACTCAAGCCTATCTGTCCCTTGGGGTGGGAAATCTTACTTGTGTGTGTGAATTGGAAGGGGAGAGAGAGGTGGTATGGACTGGTTCGGAAAATCCTAAGTGAAATTCACTTCCCTGATTTCATTCTTAAAATGCTGAAGCCCTTTGGAGACCCGAGTTCTAGTCCCTGTTCCATTGACTATTGCATGACATCAAACAAATCATTTTATTTCTTTGTACCTCAGTTTTCTCTTCTGCAAAACAAGTGATGATGAGAGCAGAGATGGTAGCAATTATACCTTCCTCCCAAGCATTATTGCAAGGGTCAAATGAGGAAACATATAGAAAGTGTTTCATCAGCCTTAAAGCCACATATAAATGTTAGTTATTTTGAACTGAAAGGGGCTATGAAATCCAGCCCCTTTATTTTATAAATGAGGCGCAAAGAGTTTGTGAATCAGTCATTGATTTAGTGCCCATTATGTATCAGGTTTTATGCTGAGTTCTGGCAATACAAAATGAGACAATCTCTGCCCTCAAGGAGCTTCCAGTCTAATAGGGAGACAACAAGCAAACAAGTATAAACAAAACAAGCTGTATAAAGGGTAAGTAGGAAATAATTAATAGTGAGAAGGCTTTAGAATTAAGAAGAGTTGGGAATGACTTCTTGAAGCAGATGGGGCTGAAAGGGAGCCAGGAGAGCCAGCGGGTACCGATGAAGAAGGAGGACATTCTAGGCATGGGGGAGAGAGCCAGAGACGAGAGATGAAGCGTTTTGATTGTAGAACAGCCAGGAGGCCAGTATCACTGCACTGGAGATGAGGTAGGATTTATATGGTGAAAGGAAGGTCTAAGAAGACTGGAAAGAGATGGAGATGGGGTTGAATTTGGAAGGGTTTTGAATGCTAGGCAAAGGATTTTGCATTTGCTTCTGGAAATAATAGGGAGCCACTGGAGTTTATTGAGTAGGGGTTGTCATGGTCGTTAGGACAATCGCTTAGAATGGAGGATGGATTGGAGAGGGGAAAGACATGAGGCAGGCAGGTCTCTCAGCAATATTCCAGGTGTAAGGTGATGAGGGCTTGCACTAGAATGAAGGCAGAGGCAAAGGAGCTCCAAGATCTTTCCTAGCTTGAAACTCCATGACTCCTTCATTATCCTATATGACTGTGGGAAAGCCATATAGCTCCATTTTATATATGAATGGTTATGGGCAATAGTTTCAGCTATATGATGCTCCAGTTATTGAATTGGATATCCTGAATTACCCAGGACATTTTGAGGTTTGTGCCTCTGTGGTGGGGATTTGTTTTCCTGTCACTTTTAGAAAGATAGTGAGTTTCTGCTGTCTATAACTCCATTCACCAAATTGTATCTGATTGGACACTTGGTAGGATTTTTTTGAGCTGTAGGGCAGGCTGGTAAATTGTCCACCAGTCATGATACCAGTCCCCAAATGCGTGATCTTGGACAAGTCATATACCCCTTTTTGGCAGAAAAAAAAAGCCTGAGGCTCTGAGAGTGGTCATTATGGAAATAATCTTGCTGTTGATTATACATTGTTGTCTGTAAGCAGAGATTTCTGGGTTTAGGCCACAGAAGCTCCTAAGTGTCTACAGAAGGCATCATGCTGCTCTCTACCCTGACTGCTTGTCAGAGATGTTGATGAGATTGTTACTTTGGTATGGATGGACCTAGATGCTCTCTGAAGGCCCTTCCAAACATGAGAAGGAGATTAAACACACTTAAACATGCCAAACACCACAAATATTAGCTCATTTAAGACTCCTAACACCTCTGGGAAATAGGTACTATTATTATTCTCATTTTCCAGTTGAGGAAACTGAGACAAACATAAGTTAAGTGGCTTGCCCAAGGTCACATAGCTAGTAATTATCTGGGGCAGGAATTAAACCTAGGTTTTCATAATTCTAAGCCTAACACTGTCTTTTTGTGGGTGGGTATCTGTCTTTCTCTATCTCTCTGTCTATCTCTGTCTTTCTCTCTCTCAATGTGTGTCTCTACCTTTATCTCTGTCTTTACCGTGTAACCTAGATGCCTCTAGACAAAACATGGTAAAAATAGGAAAGGCAATGGATTTGAGGTCCGGATCTGCCACTTAGTAGCTGGATGAGCTCTGGCAAGTCTCTTCATCTCACTAAGTCTTAATGAATTCCCTTATCTGTAAAGTGTCAGGTTAAATTATCTCTAAGATTCTAGCTTCAAATCCTAGGATCTCATTTACCAGCTCTAACTATGAGTTTAGACAAGTTCATTCATCCCCATTTTGCAGATGGGGAAATTGAGGCTCAGAGAGGTCCATAATATTTGCACTGTTTACCTCAGTGACATTGCAAGGAAAGAACTTTTTAAGCCACAAAGTTTTATACAAATATGAATTGTGATGATCTTTCTTCTCTTCCTCATTCTACTCTACTTTCCCATAAATTACTTGCCTGTGGCTCATCACCTTACATAATTTCTACTCTCTCTTTCCAGGGTGTGGCCAAGTCCTGCGGGTGCCCAAAGGACAGATTCTACTAGAAAGTTATCCCCTGAATGCTCACTGTGAGTGGACCATTCATGCTAAGCCTGGGTTCATCATCCAGCTAAGGTATGTGTACAGTCAAGGGCCAATTTCGGAAGCCCAGAGATCTACAGAAGTAATTAATGGCTAAGGAGAAGGAACCAGTGGGCTTGAACCTGGTGACCCCTGGGAAAGGACTGTTCCCGCCAGGATCTTAATAACTACATAAAATAATATGTATTGAACCCTCCTTTCATTCCCTGTGATTTTATGGCTTCCACTCTGACTGCAACTCGCCTTGATATCATCCTCTGACTTCAATAATTACAGTCTCCCTTGTGCTAAAATGGACCTTTTGAAGGATTTTCTCATTCACTCTACCCCATCCCCAAATCTGAGAATCTGCAAGTATAGTAACTTTCAATAGAGAAAGGCTTTCTAACTGTGAACGTGCAGTTTGTAATAATACAGGTGGAAGTTTTATTAAAGAAGGAAAGAAACGAAGTGGAAATTAAAGAAGTAGCCACTATTAATGATGACTGCAATACTGTCATCAAAATAGTTGACATTGAAGGTTTGCAAAGCGTTTTACCTACAGTATCTAGCTTTATTTTCTTAATGCACAAGGCAAGTGCTATTATTATACCCCTTTTACAGAAGAGCATACTGAGGCCTGGAAAGATAGCTTGATTTGTTTGTCATGTAGTTAACAGGTATATAAGACACTATTTAAACTCAGAACTTCATGGTGCCAGGTCCAATATTCTATCAACAAACAATACTAGAAATAATAATAACTAGAATTTATATAGTACTTTAAGGTCTGCAAAGTGTTTTGGAAAATTGTTTAATTCTATTCTTGGTATATGGGTGCTATTTCTATTCTTATTTTACAGAACAGAAACTGAGGTGGGTAGAGGTTAAGTGCCCTGTCCTAGATCACATAGATAGTAAGGGTCTGAGGGTGGATTTGAACTTGTTTTCCTGACTCCAAATCTAGTGTTGCACCACCTACTTGCCACTATATCCTCTCTCCAATGTCATTGTTCTGGGTAAGTGGTCTCACCTGGAAGAGATCATTCTTTACTAATCTTGTCTCAGCTTCATGTTCCCTTCTTAACAAGAAAAGATGAATGAGGATTGATTTCTGTCTTTTCTTTTTCTCTCTTTCTCTTCTCTTCTCTTTCCCTCTCCCTCCCTCCCTCTCTTTTTCTCTTCCTGTCTGTCTGTCTCTTTTTCTCTGTGTGTATCTCTCTCTATCTCTGTTTATGTCCCTCTCTCTCACTTTCTCTTTGTCTCACTCTTTCCCTATATATGTGCGTGTGTGTCTCTCTGTCTCTATCTCTCTATCTCTGTCTTTCTCTTTCCTTTCTTTTCTCTCTCCTGCCCTCTCTGTCTTTGTCCCTCTGTGTCTCTCTGTCTCTATCTCACTCTGTCTTTTTCTCTCTCTGTCTTTTGTGTGTGTGTGTGTGTGTGTGTGTGTGTGTGTGTGTGTGTGTGTGTCTTTATCTCTCTGTCTCTGTCTGTCTGTCTTTCTCTGTCTCTATCTCTTTCTTTCTCTCTTTCTCGGTGTGAGTGTCTCTATCTTTCTCTATTTCTGTCTTTCTTTCCCTTCCTGCCTTCTTTTCTGTTGGTATCTGT